>NC_056725.1:1708078438-1708378438 GCF_019279795.1 Protopterus annectens
GGAAATGAAGGGGTACCACTCGGGAATCGTGACACCCCTTCATTTGGACCCCAAAACTCAGTAAAAACCGAGTAATTCGGGACGGTTGGGAGGTCTGGTCCGGATCCTAGCACCCGACAGGCAGCTCACCGTGACCTTCTCTTTATTCAGCCTGGTGAGCGGGACGTCAGTGTGTCTGACAATAGAGTCACCTATAACAAGAGTATCAGGTGTGTTATTCAGCCTTAAGGGCTGTGGCTGCTTGGCACACTGACTTTGTGGGTTATGTGTTGTGTGTGTTTTGTTTTGAGGTAGCATTTGCTTGGATGTCTGCTTTGGAGGTCTCTGTTGCTTAGGTAGATTTTTATTTAGAGCCTCCGAGTATGTTTTTGTGTATTTATGTGTTTGGTTCGCTGATGTGGTGGGACTATGTGATACTGGAATTGTGTTGTGTAAGGTTACCTTCTCCTCCTGACTGGTTACACCAGTTTTGAGATGAGAAAGCTCAGCCTCCAGTTTGGCTAAATAGTTGCATCTCTCACATATATTTGAACCTGTTTGGAGGAGGAGAGGGTTGTCCGTGTACATGAGACAGTTGTAACATTGCCTCAAAATTCCCAGATTCACTAGCTGGACTGGAGAGGAAACCATTGACTGACCTTTGGACATGCTAGAGTAACAGGGAAACTGAATTTAAGATGGCCCAATAGAGGACAGGGTAATCGTAGAGAGTATAAGAGTAAGTAGTGCTTATGGTTTAATAGTGCTAACTTGTAGGATTACTTAATTGGACCAGTGAAGGGCCTTAGAATGAGAATATGGTGTTTAAATTGAGAGATAGAGCAGTTCTAAGGGAAAAAGTGAAGAGCAGACTTTGTGGAGCCAGGAATAGTTTAAACCCAATTAGGTGGCGCTGCCCGTTGTTGAGCTATGCTCAAAAACGCGCAAAACTGTGCAAAAGAGGGTTTTAAGAGAGGAAGATGAAGGAGTTTTGGAATTGACCCAAAATGGCCAATACAACTACAGTTTCAAGTCAGTAACCACTCCCACAGGGGCAGGCAGGCTGCTCAATGTTTTTCACTGCCACTGATCAACAGAGAGACTTTCCTTTAGCCCAAGCAAAAAATGGCCTCACAGAAACTTACAAACAGTTCAAGAACAGCAAGCCTGTAACTGAACTTTTTTAAATCTCAGAAAAGTGGGAAAAAAGCAAGATTTTTTTTTTTTTTTTTTTTTCAGAGATAGCAGAGGTTAACAAGTATCAACAAGTTATAACAGTGCAGTAAATGACCCCACACAAGAGTGCTAGGCCGAAGACAGATAAAATGCAAGTTTTGAGAAAAAAAGATTTTAAAAATAAGTGCAAACAGGAAATTCAGTAAATTATGTATTCCATTAGGAAATGTAAATTGCATCAGTTGCCCTACAAATAAAATCCCATCTGACTTCATCTAATGTTTTCGCTTCATCAAGGCACTCCAATAATCGCAGTATTTTCATATGTTCTGCTTCCCTTTGGATCATTGTTGTTCTGCGAATGTTGTCATATGTTTTACCTCCCCTCCACAAAACCACATTAATCCACATCTATCAAATTTGGCAAAATGTTTGCCATTCTGTTAGCTAGTTTAGACATAAGTGCTTTATAATTATGGTTTAAAATGTAAATGAACAACTGAAACACTCCACAAGATAGTGAAAACAGAAAAAAAACACAAAGCACTTTAGTGCAATATAACTTTAATTACACATTTTCATCCCAATGGACTTGATCAGAATACCACAAAGACAAACTTCAAACCTATTTATACAGATATAAAACTTGTTGCCAGTTCATTTAACAATTTAAATACTTAATACTTGTATTAAAAATATTTAAAAAAACACTCAAACAATGCACAAACTTTATAAATAAAACTCTTTCAAATATTTAAGCAGCTACGATTTTTTAAAAACATTTAATCTTGATAGTACCATTAATACCTGGTGCACAATCTGCACCAAGTTTAATTTTCACAGGGTTTCCTTTTGTTCAACTTTATTCTTAGTCTCCCCCTATTAAATCAATTTATATTTGTTCAGCTATCACAAAAACATTTTTTAAATTCTTACAATATAATGTGTGTTTAAATAAAGCACTCTTGTCATTTTTAGATAAATGCTTCTTAATTCTAGCCTCTACTTCTGGTGGTCATTCCTGCAGAATAGGCACAGCAATATTTGCATTTACTAATGTATATTACACCTGTAGACTTGCAGTTAAAAACACCAAGGATCTGAATAGTATGGTTCATATGATCTAAACTTAAAAATGGTCCCTCAATAATAAATTGACATGTAGAACAATTGCCACATGTATACATTCCCTTAGGTTTAGAAGACAGTTGTCCTGTATTTGGAATAATGGTGGTGTCATTATGCAAAATATTTTTGAGATTATTATAAGTGTTTTTAAATGCAAATCTAGGTTCCATACCAACACATTTCACCAAGTCCAGATTTCCTTGTAAAATTTTCCAATAGTTTTTAATAATTGAACAAATTTCTTGACTATCCACTGTCATGTCTATATTACAGAAGGTGACATTATTGTCCAAATTGTTCTGCATAATAGATATTTAAGTAAAATTGGAGGATACAACTCATCCCATTTGTTGATAGCTTCTTCAGCTGTCTTGTGAAGTTTGTTGACATTATAACCTCTGTACAAAAATATTCAGTAAATAAACTGACCTTGTCTTTAAAAATTTCAGTGTTTGATGTCATTCTGGAGGCCCTAATATATTGACCTTGATGTATATTATTTTTGATAGTTAGGATGATTACTTTTAAAACTCATAGTTGTTGCTCAATATATTCTTTTTGTGTATTCTAGTATCAAATCTTTTTAAAACTTCATTCCATGTTAAATGTACATCCAAAAGCCATTGCATCCATATTTGTGCCTTCTAAAATAAATAAATCATCCACAAATCTATTGTAGTAGACAGTGTTAAATTTATTGGCCATGGGTTCGAAGATCTAAATTTGCAAATGTTTGTGCTACCACCGAACCCATGACCACTCCTTTTTGCTTTAAACAGTGTGCTGGAATAAGAAATATTGGTTCTCCAATAAAATTTCTAACAGACTACAATAAAAGTTAATCATTTTGGCATCCAGCACACTATTACTTAAAACTTACTGATGTATTCTTCACATAAATCCTGTGGAATACTGGTGAACAGTGAACATATGTCCGCAGTCATACAGACATTTTTCTCTTCATTAAAGTCAGAACTATTGGAAAATTATCTGATTCTTTCCAAAAAAAAAAAAATGCCAAGAGTGACTTTAAGTTTTGAACTAGAGGATGGAGCACACAGTTTAGCAGCAATTAAATACCTTCTGTGACATAAAAAGGTGCCAAAACAGTAGGCTTAGAAGGTGGGTTAGTGGCATCCTTATGGATCTTGGGAATTCCAAAAAAATGCCCAACTTTGGCTTTTCAGTCAATAAAAAGTGATGGTTATCGAGATTAATGGTACCATCCATTAAACCTTCATATAGATAAGATTAATTAAAATAAAAAATGTTTTAACCTCTGTAAAGTCTGCTTTATAATATTCACTTTCATTACTCAACAAATTTTCCATATTTTCTATACATTTGCTTTTGTCCATTATAACCAAACACCTGCCTTTATCCACTTTCATAAATCTAACAGAGTTGTTGTTTCTAAGTTCATTCAAAGCTTTAAGTTCTTGTTTGTTTAGATTATAGTATGTATTACTTGGCCTTCATTTTAAAAGTCCACGATGTCTTGTTCACATGTTCTTTCAGACACATTTAAGGTATTATTCAAAGTTGGGTTTTAAATAGACGGCTTGATAAAATGGTTTTCAGGCAGATGTAAACCATTTAAAGCATACTTTACATTCAAATTAAGTGTGTATTGTTTAAGCTTAAGCAAAGTCTTACTGATTTCAGCTCTCCTGGTTGGTATAAATTTCAGAGCGAATTCTAATACTTTAAGTTAAATAGAAGTAAAATAACAACTAGATAAGTTGAATACTTTAGTAGCGTACCTTATTCCACTATTGACCTTGTTTTCTTCCTGTTGCTGCCCTTTTGTTTGTTCACACTTGTTTGACATTCTTCCTTTAGTCTGTGCAAGTTTTTTGATCTCACACCTATAGGCAAGCTGCTCATTGCAGTTTCATTGTATAAAGTAAGGATGTTTCTGTAAATGTCTCCAAATGGTCAAACTTGATACGTCTGTCTTTGGTCTTTTCACCAGTTTCCTCCGAAATAGGTTTGGCTGGCTCGTCACCTTCATTAAATCAATGGTGTCACTTCCTGATTCTAACCTTGAAATCCTATTAGTCCCGTACGGTGTTCTTCGTGGAATAAGGGTAGTCTAAACATACTCCGCTTTGCTTACTTTGTCAGTGTGATAGCCTGGATATAATATTTGAAACAGTTTATTTATAAAGTTTGTGTATTGTTTGGGTATTTTTTAAATATTTTTAATATAATTATTAGCTGTTTAGGTTGGTTAATTGTTAAATGAATTGGTAACCAGGTTTATCTGTGTTTAAATAGGTTTGAATTTTGTCTTTGTGGTATTCTGATGAAGTCCATTGGGACAAAAGTGTGTAATTAAAGTTGTGTTGCGCTGAAGTGCTTTGTGGGTTTTTCTGTTTTCACTGTCCAAGAGTGTTTCAGTGGTTCATTTACTTTTTGGTTCTTCATTACCACTGTCTGTTTTGGGTTAGTTGTTATTATCATGGTTTAAAATTGAAATGGGTGTATATGAAGCTGGGTTTCATTTATGATTTTTGGTGCCCTTATCTGAACCCTCTTCAACATTTCATTTCTCTTTCCTTATATGGATTCAGTACTGCATTTGCAGTTTTCATATGTTATTGCTGCACCCTTTTTTATTGCTGTTTTGAGAAATGTTAGCCTAAAGGGGGCTCAAAGCCCACATAATGATGTGAAACGAGAGGATAAAGAGCATTATCATCATCTCACTATTTAGTTCCTTTTAATTAGCTGAAGTGGTATCCCACCCACTCTTAAAGATGATGAAGTGGAATCCACATTCTGGAACAACCTTTTTCAAAGGCAAAGGCAAAATTCCAGGGTTGGGAGTCCGTAATCTGATTTATATGCAAGACCAAAGAGTCATTTGTGATGTTGACTATTGGTAATTCATGCTTACAGAAATAGGATCAATCTATTGGCATTTAAGTACACAATAGGTCTTATTTGTTTGGGTCATTCAGATTTTCCAAGCAGTACTTTTAAAAAAAGCTTTTGGGATGCCTTGTTAATGTGAATGGCATATAGCTGTTGTGCATTATATGGATAGGAGCTACCTTGACTTAGGAGTGCATACAAAGGATTATGCAGTACGTTACAGCATGCTTACTATAATAGACACAGTTCTTTGTTTATAGGAACTTGAGATGCTTTAACCAGTTTAATTTTTATAGTGCTATGTGAAAAACAGTAATGGGCATAACACATTTCCACAGGCCAGTATTTTTACTGGATGGCTGATTGTTCTTTGAATTTACCGCACATGTGGCCAAATAGTCTTGGCTCTGAAGTAATGTGTAGCCATCATAATGGAATTGTCTCAAATCTGAGCTGAGGCTGAACAGGGTACTGTGTGTGTGCCAGTGTGAATGCTGCAGGCCGTGTGTAATAATTAACTCACTTGGCAATTCATTGCATCAGTAATGGTATCCAGTGACGTAGGATGTAAGGAAGACAGTGCATCAGGGAGTGCAGCTGGAACTATTTACATTGCTATGTTTTCAATGTCTAAAGGATATCTGAAGTGACAAATATGACAGGCTTTAAAGAAGGAGATGTTCTTCATCTCACATTGCTGCAGTCCTTACACTTGGGTAGTCCGCTGTCCTCGGTCGGCCCGACTATCAAAGTATAAGGCTGACGTCAGTCAAGGCGCATTTGACTGACATCAGGACGTCAGGGTACAAATGCGCATGACCGACGTCATATCCTCAGTCTTTTTTGCCGCATGGTCCGATGCAGAAGCAGCTTTGCAAGTGCCGGTTGGCGTTCTGAAATTTTTCGATTCCGGAGTTTCAGACCGACTCAAAGTTGGCTAAGTACCCCGTTGGGGAATATTTTAGTTTTTTCTTGCCTCAGTGGTTTACCGGATGTCAGAAAAAGTGAACAATTGTATTTCTTGTGGGAAACAGATACCGCATAGAGATTATCATACTTTGTGTATTCCTTGTTTAGGGCCTGAGCACGACGTTGTTGGGTGCCGCTCTTGTGCTAGATTCAATAAACGCACTATAAAGAGAAGGTTAGATTGTGCCAGGTTAGTCTTCGGGAAGCGGTGCAATTATAAAATGCCGTCGGATGCTCCGACGCCCGCTTCCTCGAAGAAGCGCAAGGACAAAGCAATTAAGCCTAGGCTAGAAGAACCGTCCGTACCGGACGCCGGTTCTTTAGAGGTGTCGGTGGAGCCGGTGGTTCCACCGGAGGTTTCTTTGGGTTCCCAGGGAGAGACTTTGTTGTTGCAGGATGTGGCCTCTCAGGAGGCAGGTCAGGCTGAAGGGGCTTCTCAGGTTACTATACTGCCCTCTCTTCCTAAGGTGGTTAGGCCCTCTCCTTCTGTTTCCAAGGCTTCTCCCAGAGGCAGGCCAGGTTTAGCTTCAGTTGGTGTCACCCCTAGTTCTTCTGGAACTGTGCCCAAGAAGCATATGCTTAAAATGGCAGAAGATTTGATTACTTTGATTAGGGGTTCCTTGCCCCCTCCTGATAAGAGGCCTAGGGTGGAGCCTGAGTTAGGGAGTTTTGAGCAGGCTTCGGATGTTTCAGAGTCTTCGGCTGAAGACTTGCAGGAGTATTCTCCTTATTCTGATTCTGAAGTGGATGATTCTACTCCTGTTTCTCCTCCTGAGGATTTTTCATTTTCAGAAACTCTTCATTCCATGAGGGAACATTTTAAGTGGGAAGGTCAGGACTTCTCTGATTCCCGGAAAAGGCTTAGGGAATTTTTGTTTTTACCCCAGCATAGGCCTTTGGCTATACCTCCTGTTTTGGATGTGGTGGAAGATGTTTTTTCAGAGGCTTCTCTTAATCCTGATTCTTTGCCTCCTGCTCCTGTTAAACCGGATAGGTATTACAGGGTGCCTGAGGCTCATAAGTATCTTTTTAAGAGTCCTAGGGCGGACCCAGAAACTGTTAGTCAGGGGCCTAAAGGTGTTAAGGCTTCTGTTGTCAAGAATCCAGTTCCTTCTGATAAAGAGGCCAGGGCTTTGGATAGATGGGGAAAGAAAGTTTATACTTCCTCCACTCTAGCTATGAGGGCCTTGAATTGCCAGTTTCACATGTTGAAATACCAAAATTATCTCCTTTCACAATTGAAGTCTAAGGTTGATGCTCTGGCGGAAGGTATTGATTGTAAAGAGTTGCAAGATTTAGTACATGTTTCTGAGCAGGTGGGTAAGCATTCTTTGCAATGTGGTTTTGATGCTGTACAGGCCTCGTCTAGGGTGGCTGCTACTGGGTCAGTTCTTCGCAGGCACGCCTGGCTGAGGGATCAGAATTTATCTGACCATGTTAAAACAAGGATTTTAGATGCTCCTTTACAATCTGATGTGTTGTTTGGTCCTCCTGTTGAGTCAGTTTTAAAGAAAATGGAAGACAAGGCTAAGTCTATGCAGACTGTTAAAGATTTTTTGCAGGTTCAGCCTCCAAAGTTTAGTAGAAATTGGCCTGCTAAGGGGTGGACGTATCCTTCTTATGATTCCCAGTCTAGGGGTAGAGCTAGACGTGGTAGGGGCAGAGCTCAGGGCTCTTTCAGGCCTAGGACAGGGAGTTCTCCTGCACAGTCTTCGGGTGAGGGCAGGGGTCAGTCCTTTCGTAAACAGACCCAATGACCTACCTTTTCAGCTGCCAGAGCCTTCTCGTCTGGCAGCACCTTTGGGAGGAAGGTTGGCTCTTTTCAAAGAAAATTGGAATTTAATTACCCAAGACAGATGGGTATTGGATATCATACACCACGGTTACAGGTTTTATTTCCATACCTTGCCTCCTTTCAAAGGCATGCCAGACGTTCCTCCTCCACAAAGAATAGAGGCTCACAAGCAAATTTCTCTGTTACTCCAAATAGGGGCCATTCAGCCGGTCCCTATGCCAGAGGTGGGCCTAGGATTTTATTCTCGCCTGTTCCTAGTACCAAAGAAAGGGAACACGTGGAGACCAATTTTGGACCTATCTATCCTCAACACTTATCTGGACATTCCCAAGTTCAAAATGTTGACGTTACAGCAGCTTTTACCTCTGCTGGGCAAAGATCATTGGATGGTAACTTTAGATCTCAAGGAGGCTTATCTTCATGTTCCTATCAGACTGAGTTGCAGGAAGTATCTGCGTTTTCGAGCTGGGAATTCTCATTATCAGTTCTCTGCATTGCCCTTTGGCTTATCTACTGCCCAGAGTGTTCACGAAAGTTCTGGCTCCAGTGATAGCTTTCCTCAGGTTAAAAGGAATACAGATTTATCCTTACTTGGACGATTGCCTGATTCTGGCTCAAGGAAAGGACGAACTTCTTCATCATTTACACTATGTGATAGCAGTGCTAAGATGCCTGGGGTATTCTGTGAGCGAAATAAAGTCCAGTCTAGTACCCTCTCAGGACATGTGCTTTCTGGGTGTGAGACTGAATACAGCATCCCAGATGGCCTTTTGACCCCGGACAAACAAAAGAATCTTTCCCTTTACTTTCATCAGTTGTCTCATCTGTCCAGGCTGACTGCAAGGACAGTCCTTCAAGCCTTGGGGTTCATGGCATCTTGTATTCTGGTGCTTCCCAATGCCAAACTGCATATGAGGAAGCTGCAATGGTATCTCAAAATGTATGGACACAGCACTGCCAGGATTTGGACACTGTCATTCAAATAATACCTTGCATTCAAAAGGAATTTTTGTGGTGGGCTCAGGAATGTCACCTAAACAAGGGACTCTCTGTGACCCGGCCAGAGGCGAGTCAGATTCTAACGACAGATGCCTCAGACATAGCTTGGGGAGCTCATCTGAATGGAAAGTGGATACAAGACAAGTGGCCTGCCAGACTACAGCATCTACATATCAACTTGAAAGAGATGTTAGCAGTCCAGTTTGCATTAATAGCTTTCAAGGATTTACTTCTTCCAGGGCAGGTGTTGATTCTAACAGACAACACAACTGTCATGTGGTACATCAACAAGCAAGGCGGAACACATTCTTATCCTCTCTGCAGGCAAGCAATGATTTTGTGGGAGACTGCTCTCAGTTTACAGCTAAATCTTCAGGCAAGGTTTCTGCCAGGAGCACAGAACTCCTTAGCAGATGTGTTGAGCAGACAAATTATGGATCCCCACGAGTGGAAATCGGATCCTCATGTATTTCAAAAATTGATAGTGTCATGGGGAACTCCAGACATAGATCTGTTCGCTTCTCCACTAAACCACCAGCTGCCAAAGTTTTGCACAAAAAGGTTTCATCCCACAGCTTGGAAAGTGGATGCTCTTTCTTTCAATTGGAGCAATCTTCATGTGTATGCCTTTCCACCTCTGCCTCTCCTCCCAAAGGTACTACTGAAGGCCAGACAAGACAAGCCAAGGATGATTTTGATAGCTCCAGATTGGCCTCGACAGCATTGGTACCCATTACTGAGAAGCCTGGTACGGAAGCCTCCATGGCCTTTGCCTTCGATTCCACACCTGTTGTCTCAGGAGGACAGTCATTTGCTCAATGTCAAGCTTCACTCTCTGCACCTAACAGCCTGGCATATTCTGTTTTGAACCGTAGTGGGCCTCCACTTCCACAGCAAGTTTTGAATGTTATTTTGGAAGCTAGAAGGCCTAGTACAAGGAAAGTGTACGCAGATAAATGGAAGAGATTTTTGTTTTGGAGTGCAGCAAAGGATTTTGATATTTCCGAGCCTAATTTAAGTGTGGCTCTTCAATATCTTACTGAGTTACTGGACAAAGGTTTGTCCTTCTCTTCTATTAAGGTTCATGCTGCAGCAATTTCAGCTTACTATGATTGTGACCCACCATTGTTTTCTCATCCTTTGTTCAAGCAATTTCTTAGAGGGGCAAAGAATATAAGACCCCCACGAAGAGCTCCTACGCCTGCTTGGGATCTCAATTTTGTGTTGGAGAAACTCACTCTACAACCTTTTGAGCCTGCAGCTACTGCTGAGTTAAAGTTTTATCATGGAAGACTGCTTTTTTGTTGGCTATTACCTCTGCAAGAAGGGTTTCTGAGTTACAGGCCCTTATGGCAGTTGAGCCTTTCTTAATTTTCCATAAGGATAGGGTATCTTTACGTACTAATCCTTCCTTTATGCCTAAAGTGGTTTCTAGTATGGCTTTAAACCAAACTATTCATTTGCCTACTTTTTATGCAAATCCCCAAAATAAAGGGGAAAAGATTTTGCACACTTTAGATGTACACAGGCAGTTGCGATATTATTTGGACAGAACTAAGGGGTTCAGGCAGTCTCAGCAGTTATTTGTTTCTTTTGCTTTGAGTTCTCAGGGCAAGCCTGTGTCAAAACAAACTATTTCTAAGTGGATTGGGTTTTGCATTGCTTTCTGTTATTCCCATCATGGCAAGGAAATTCCAGCTGGGATTAGGCCTCATTCCACTAGGGCTACTGCCACTGACAGCTTTTTGAGGGGTGGCAACTAAGGATATTTTGGAGGCTGCTACTTGGAGTTCAGTGCATACTTTCTCTAGGCATTATCACCTTCCACTTTACTCTAAATCCAGGGCTGGTTTTGCCACTGCTGTTTTGCAGGGCATTTTGGCAGCTCCTGCTTCCTTATAGTTTAGCCATCCTCCCTTACCTCTGCTTTGGGATTCTACCCAAGTGTAAGGACTGCAGCAATGTGAGATGAAGAACATAGTACAGTTTTGTACCTACCATAAATGTAGATGTTCGAAGATCCACATTGCTGCAGTCCAATTTACCCTCCCTCCTTCCCCTCTTGGAGGCGGTTGTGTGGGTTGGGTTGTTAATAGGGTGTATATTGTATATATTGTACATATTATTACTGCTAGGATGGTTGGTTGTTGGTTTGCTGTCTTTTGGTTTTGACCTTTATTTCTAGGGTCTTCTGACATCTGGGGCAAGAAAAGACTGAGGATATGACGTCGGTCATGCGCATTTGTACCCTGACGTCCTGATGTCAGTCAAATGCGCCTTGACCGACGTCAGCCTTATACTTTGATAGTCGGGCCGACCGAGGACAGCGGACTACCCAAGTGTAAGGACTGCAGCAATGTGGATCTTCGAACATCTACATTTATGGTAGGTACAAAGCTGTACTTTTGTTGTAAGGTTTATTTACATAGGCTGAAATGACATGGGCAAAGTTTTTTCAGTACTGCTTGGGAATCTGTTCTTTTTGAGATCTCCAGTAAGTGTTGATGGAACAGAATTGATCTATGGGTGATGGATAACATGCTTATCTGCTATTTAAATGTGTATTTCTTGTTTTATTTTTTGTAATATACCCATCACTACCAGAACAGGTAAAAATGTCATCTCTTAGTGGTAACCTCAGATGTTCATCATATTGATCACTGCTATAGTAGTCTTAGCTGTATGGGTTATACCTGCCAAGGATGTAATAGGTGGTCAGCTTCCAAAGCTTCATGGCATCATTCATGCACACAAACTATTAGGTAGCTCAAGCTGAACTGCCTAAGACATAGGTTTAAGCGCCAAGCCCTTCAGAGGCTTCCTGCTGCTGAAGAGAGCACTCCTGTGCAGGTTTTTGAGTATTGACAGTTGGCTTATGTTGTCCCTTTGCTGGGCAGTTTGATTCCCTTTGGGGAAACATTCCACATTTACAAATTGTTTTATTGTACTTTCCTGCTTAGGAAAGTTATTATTCTAGGAATTTGTGTTTTAATGGACTGTCAAAAGACTTAACTGTACCTTTAAACTAGAGCACACAAAGTTGTTGAAAATCTGTTTTTCTGTTGAAAAATTGTGCTTATTTTACTTTTGGGGGCTGTGAAAGTGCATTAAAATGATTTTACTGCATTGTTTGAGAAGTTTTTTTTTGTTTTATTTACTGGCTTATGCTACTTGTTTTCACCAGGAAAGAGGCATCATTTTCAACCTGACCATGGAACAAACTACTGGTCCCACAGTCAGTTCTTCTTCCAGACACAAAAAGAAAAAGTTAAGCAAACAGCCTTTGTCAACACAGCAGGCTAGCAATTTGCCTCAGCCTTAGGTGGATGTCTCTGTTGTGGGCAAGGCTGGTTCCTCAGACCACTCATCTTTTACCCTGATCCCTCTGGTTTAGCTCCTACAACCACTACAGACTGAGGGTTAGCCACATCCCCTGTCTCTGGCTATTGGGATCTCTGAGGGAGAGAGAAGGGGAGATGTCCCTGTTTGAGCAGAATGTTGTACCCATCCCTGGGGAGTCTCCTACTGATATTAATAACATGATAGGCCCCATTTTTCCTGTCAAAAAGAAAACTAAATTTGTATCTAGTCCTCCTCAAATTTCCTTAGACAGGAGTAGTTTACTGGGTCTGGCTAAGGGTGTAATTCAGGCTGTTAATCCTTCTTGTAAGATGATTTCTGATTAAAAGAAGTAGGGATGCCTTTTTTCCTGAAGAAATTCAAGATTCTGAATCTGGACAGGAAGACGAAGGGACAGATGCTAGGTTTTCTCCTTTGATTTCTGATTCCGACTCGGGATAGCTCAATTTCTGAGTCTCACTGTGTGTGTGTGTGTGTCTGAAATTATCTGTTGCCAAACAGAAAAGTAGAGATTCAGACTTTCTAGAAGACAGAAGGGGCTGCCAGTGTGGGTGGGAGGTACAAGGTCTCTTAAATAGTCACTCTCACATGTTGGGTGTGTGTGTGTGTGTGTGTGTGTGTGTGTGTGTGTGTGTGTGTGTGTGTGTGTGTGTGTGTGTGTGTGTGTGTGTGTGTGTGTTTCTCTGAGACTCTTTTCTTTTCCAGAATGCGTCACTGTTGTCAATGGGAAAACACTGAGATTTCTCAGTCTCTTAGAAAATACTATGAGCTCTTACAGAAGGAATTTCCTGAACCTTCACCCATTCCTCCACTTCTATCAGCTTTGGAGGATGTGTGTCATTGCCTGCAATTTCCCTGATAACCTGTTATTCCTAAAAAGGCAGGTATGATTGGTGAGCTTTATATATTTCTTCTACACTCATCCCAAACCTGACCTGTTGGCTATGGCTTTAATTCTGCTGCTAAACATTTGGTTAATAAAAATCCTACTCATTCTTACAAGCATGGGAAAATTACTGATAAGTGAGGGGGAAAGTACATGCTTCTGCAACCTTTTCAGAATTTTGAATTGTTAGGCTCTTATGTTAAAGTATATTCTGAATAATTGTGAAAGTATGAAGAATACTTTGCCTGCAGTTTTTTTCCTTTGAGGAAAAATATGCTTTAAATAGTTTAGTTTCTTGCGTCTTACAGGTTAGAAATAATTGATTGCAGTGTCTGTATGACTCACTTGATGCGTCTTCCAGGGCTGTGGGACACTGGTACTGTTTTGTGGAGATTTGCCTTACTGCATTATCAGAACCAGCCAGATAATGTAAAAAATAAATCTAATTCTCCTTTTGATAGAGATTTATTTTGAAGGTGTGAAGTTCACTGTTTTTGAAATATGTTAGGCACCTAGTTCAGTAATAAAAATCAAACTTTAAAATACGTGCTACAAAATAATAAAATTAAAATAGTAGGTAGTCCACAGTTGAGTTCAGTGGAATATCCTTTACTGAAACACACAAACAAGCGATCCTGATTGAATGTCTGTAATGTTTTTCATTATACCCATTATTTATATATAATTAGGTTATGTGGAGCAAGAGAGGCTGACATTACAAGCTAATATTACACATGCCAATTTTGTTATAAACAAATATCAAAATTGTAAATATTTTACAATGAAAATAACTGACATTGGTGCCGTTTTCTGATACTTTTACTCATTTAAGCCAAGTGCTTTCTTAGCTAGATGCCACACTTGAACCCCCAGGGCCATGATGCTTTTTTTTTTTTTTTATAACCTATTTCCACCTTAGCAATTATAGCTATGTTTTTCAGCCTACTTAGGTGTTCACTTGTATATTTATACACATGTTCATTAATATTACAATATGTTTTTTGCACACAAACCTGATGAAGTATTTATTTGGTACGAAAGCAATCTAAGTGTTTCATTTCATAAGTTATTAATATTTATTCTAATGTCTAGTGGTATACCTTTTTGTTAGTTATTTAGTCATTTTGTTAGTGAGTTGGTTTCTTAATAACGAATTAATACAAAAAAGAAAACTAGTGAAAAAACAAATAGCGTTGACGAGGCAGGATCCCTTAAAGTTCTATTTAACGCAATTTATTTATTTAGGACAAGCGTTTTCGCTTCTGTCATACAGAAGCTTCATCAGAAAACAGAAAAAACAGAGAAAAGCGCCAAAGTTCCCAAGCTTTTAAACCCTTTCAGGGAGCATGATGTCACTTCCTTGGGAACACAATTCTTAATTTAATCAGACACAAAATGTATACGAGCAAATAAGCCCGTAATCTATACCAGCGTTTTAAAACAAGTTAAAAAAATATACAGGCAATAAGTCTAAACCAAGTAAGCCTAAAAACCAGCACTTACGAAAATTCTATTTAAAATTAAATATTAAGTAAGTAAAATTAATAAAGACAGAAAACCAGATTTTCAAATGCATCCTTAATTTTAAACCCAGTATACTCTGTTCAAAAGCCTTAAAGGTATATATTAAATAAAGGGCAAATATGCCTTTAAAAGGGGTGTATATAACACACCCTAGAAATACACGTATATGTTGGTACAATGTCCTATCTCAAATAGCTTCTGTACTTTAAGATAGAAGCAATGTTACAGGACTCATTTAGCCCGGGTTCAGAGAAGGCATCAAGTAGAATTTGCCACTCTACCTCCCTTGTTTCTAAAACCAGTGACTGGGGGCCACCCCTGATCCCCATTATAACATGATCAATCCCCATAAAATGGAAGCTATGTCCTATATGGTTCAAGATGTGTTTAGATAGAGCATTATCACCTCTCTTATTTTTTATTGCGTAACTGTGCTGGTAAATGTGCCAGGAATGTGCCACTTTGAAAGCTATGTTCACCAATAGGGGGTACCCTGAAGACCTGATTGATAGTTTGATTAAAGAGGTTTCTTTTAAAAGGGATAATGGTCTTTATCAACCCCTACTTAACTATAATGAACAAGACATTATTCAATCGACTGAAGCTATGTCAGGCATTACTAACGGTGCCACAATTGTTGTTGACACTACTACTGAAGATGGTTCTTATAGAACTGATTTCAAGACAAGTTTGGTTCTAACATACAACAGATTTGCGGGGGATATGTGTTCCATTATTAGAAAGAATTGGTATTTTATTCAGAACAATTCAACACTATTAAATACATTGGGCACACAACCTGTTATTGTATTTAAAAGGGGTTGCAATTTAAAGGAACTCCTTCAGAGGAGTGGTGCTGTGAACCCTCTAACCAGACAAAAAAGCACATTAATTTGTGGTGCCTGTAATTGGTGTAACCTTCTGAGAATAGGGAGTTCATTTATTGTTAGGGATAAGAAATATACCATCAACCACAAGATAAATTGCAATACCAAATTTGTTGTTTATGCTGCTTTCTGTGATTGTTGCCCTGCGTTCTATATAGGGAAGACGGACCGTAGGTTACGGGACCGTATTTACCAGCACAGTTACGCAATAAAAAATAAGAGAGGTGATAATGCTCTATCTAAACACATCTTGAACCATATAGGACATAGCTTCCATTTTATGGGGATTGATCATGTTATAATGGGGATCAGGGGTGGCCCCCAGTCACTGGTTTTAGAAACAAGGGAGGTAGAGTGGCAAATTCTACTTGATGCCTTCTCTGAACCTGGGCTAAATGAGTCCTGTAACATTGCTTCTATCTTAAAGTACAGAAGCTATTTGAGATAGGACATTGTACCAACATATACGTGTATTTCTAGGGTGTGTTATATACACCCCTTTTAAAGGCATATTTGCCCTTTATTTAATATATACCTTTAAGGCTTTTGGACAGAGTATACCGGGTTTAAAACTAAGGATGCATTTGAAAATCTGGTTTTCTGTCTTTATTAATTTTACTTACTTAATATTTAATTTTAAATAGAATTTTCATAAGTGCTGGTTTTTAGGCTTACTTGGTTTAGACTTATTGCCTGTATATTTTTTTAACTTGTTTTAAAATGCTGGTATAGATTACGGGCTTATTTGCTCGTATACATTTTGTGTCTGATTAAATTAAGAATTGTGTTCCCAAGGAAGTGACATCATGCTCCCTGAAAGGGTTTAAAAGCTTGGGAACTTTGGCGCTTTTCTCTGTTTTTTCTGTTTTCTGATGAAGCTTCTGTATGACAGAAGCGAAAACGCTTGTCCTAAATAAATAAATTGCGTTAAATAGAACTTTAAGGGATCCTGCCTCGTCAACGCTATTTGTTTTTTCACTGGTTTCTTAATAAAGTTTGGATTAGTAAGTTAGCCTTAAGCTGTTCTTATGTTGTATATTTAAATTTTTTTCCAGCTTTTTAGTGCCAGCTCTAAGGTAGCACAGTCTCTGTTTACACTATGGCTTTAAGGGGGAAGGGGGACTTGGTTAAAAGAATGAGTTAAATGCTTTTATTGCTCTTAACAGAACAACCCTCTGTAACCATTCCTTTGGTCCAAATAACCTGAATATATATAAACAATGAAAGTCTTTAATGTTTTTCATTATGCTCAGCTAGGATCACTTGTTTGTGTTTCAATAAAGGATATACCATTCTTAACTCAGCTGTGGACTGTCTACAATTTTATTTTATTATTTTGTAGTACGTATTTTAAAGTTCAATTTTTATTGGTAAACTAGGTGCATAACATTTCAAGGAGTGAACTTCACAACCTCCACACTGCAAAGTGTCTGCTTGTTTTGTTTTTGACCTAGTATAGGTTGCATAATGGGTTTTCTGAGACTTTGTATACCATGGATTTTCTTTTTTATTAGAAGTTGCTGTCCTGTCTCTGGAACTGCCACTTCACTTTGTCCTTTAACATTTGGACAAGCAAAAGTGTTTTGTTTTTTATCAGGAGAAAATGTATTGCAGATAAACATGCTAGAAATACAAGAAAAAAGTGGAAGAAAAAGAAAACGTTTAGCTCCATACCGCCTGGCAGGAGTACATTTCATAGACAATCCATTTTTAGTATGGCATTACCCCTGCTTTTACAGGTACTAGCGAGTAAAGTTGTTACTAGATTTGGGTACCAGGTAGGATAATGTATGTTACGTGTTCATAGGTTTATGCTCAGATCTGATATTGTCACTTTCATTCGTTCCTCAAACTGTGGGTTCAGATCCGAATCTTGGATCTGACTCTGCCGCTTTCTATAGCCCTAGGTCCGATTCCCAAGCTCCTCCCTTGCCCATAATGCTTCATTTTCCAAGGTTATCTTGAATGTCATTTGCCTCTCATCAAGATGGACTGGGATTGTGACTCTGTAAAGCTCCTAGTAGGTTATTGAGTTTGTTGTACTTTTTTATTAAGTCCTCTACTTCGTTTCTTTTCTTCTAACTCTGTGTGTGTGTGTGTGTGTGTGTGTGTATATATATATATATATATATATATATATATATATATATATATATATATATATATATATATATACACACACACACCAAATGAAGAAAAACAAAAACAATGTGTTTACATAGACTTTGTTTGTGTGTTCCTCTCTGTTGGCCTTCTCTAACTTCTCTCCCACTTTGTACCTTCCCTTTTCTCTTTCTTTTCTTCTTTTCTTTTTTTTTTTAATTTCTCCAAGTCTTTTGGGTTTCTGATACCATGACGGGAATGGACACCATTCCTAAGTCAAAGTACAATTAAAGTTCATGAAATTAGTATTGTTTCCATCTTTGTCAGCCAGAAGTGCTCTTCGTAGCACCATTGATAACATATCTAAATATTATTGTAGAGACCCGTTGTTCCTACTATTATTGGAACTGTCTGGGTGTCTTTCTTCCACATTGCTCTAATTTCTGCCTGCAAATCCTGATATTTTATGACTTTGTGTGTGTCTGTACGCAGGGCACTGTAGTCAATGGGTGTGGCAACTTCAATGATCAGTGCTACTTTTGTGTTCTTTTCATGGACCACTGTATTCTTTTTTCTAGCATCTGTCTTTTGAACTGTTGGTAATGGGTGATCCCATGTGATGTCGACTTCATCATTTTCTGTGAAGTTTGTGGCTCATGTTTCCAGTGTTTTTCAGCCACTTCAGTACCATAATGTTTACACAATCCCCAGTGCAACAGTCTTGCCACATTATTATGCCTTTCAGTATACAGTCCTTCTTTCATTAGTATGTCATAACCAGCAACAAGGTGTGCAACTGTTTCCAATTCTGTTTTACAAAACCTACATTTGCCTGTTTCTCCCCCATGTTCAATGGACTTAATGGGATATGTACATGTTGGTTTACAATCTTGGGCTGCCAATATTAATCTTTCATCTCTTGGTTTGAATTTGCCTCTCCTTAACCATTCCTGTGTTTGATCCTGATCATCATGAAGTACTTCCAGAAGTTTTCTGTACTTGCAACTATATTTATGCATTTTCCTCATTTCTTGCCTTCTCATCTGGTCATTCACCTTGTATTCTTTCTTTTGTTTTTTGGCACATTCAGTTGCTGCCTGATTATCTACTTCTGGTTTGATTTCTATTCCTGCTTGACGCCAATATGCTTCTGCTAAACTAAGCAGAGGAGTCATCTTTGATTTATTCTCCTCCTGTTTCAAAACTTTCAGTATGTTTGGGTCTTGTGAGGTCAGCAGATGTGTGTGCAGTCCCACGATTGCTAATCCATACATGTAATCAGTTTCAAAGAGGCTCATCCCTCCTTTGGAATGGCAAATTTATAATTTTGGTATGCACTGTTTTTTTTTTGCATCATTTGGTGAGCATGAAGCATCCTTCTTTTCTTGTCTAATCATTCCAGCACGTTTTGGGGCCAGTCAGTCACTCCAAAACTGTAAGTTAGGACAGGAAGAGGAAATTGGTTTATAGCTTGAATTTTGTTCCTAGATGTCAACACTGTTTTCAGGATTAGTTTAAGTCTTCTGAAGTATTCCTTACTATAAATTTTATTCACATTTGTTCATGTTATATTGTTGATCCTTCATCAGTTATCAAATATTTATGCACTTCCTGTTGCTCAAGTTCTTTTATTATCACATTGTTGTCCCAAACTGATGTTTTCTTGGTGCTACAGTTTTCCTGCTTAAAAGGTTGCTTTTGCACATTTATCAAGACCAAATGACATTCTTGTATAATCCGAAAAAGTTTTGACAACTTGCAGTTGTGCTTTCAGTTCCCCATCTGATGAGCTGTACAGTTTTAAATCATCGACAAAGAGGAGATGAGAAGTCTTTACATTTTGTCGCTTTCTAGGAGCCAAATTATAGCCATGGCCTAAGCTGTTAAGTAGACCGCTTAATGGGTTAAGGGCAAGACAGAATAACAGCGGTGACAGAGTCAGCCTGGAATATCCCCCTTTGGATTTTTATCCCCGGGATGATAATTTGTCTTTTATCATGGCTTAATTGCAAAGTGGTCTGCCACCATTTCATGGTCACTGTAATGTATTTGATCAATGTAGGGTATATTATAAATTTTAAGCACTCTTTTATCTATGAATGTCGGATACTATCATATGCTTTTTTTTTTTGTAGTCGTTCCATGTAATACTTAGGTTCTTCCCCATTTTTACAGTTCTCCACTATGACTTTAACAACAAATGATCCTTTGTTCCATATGACTTTCTTTTATTGCCCTTTTGTTCTATTGCCATAATTGAGTTTTCTTCTAAAGGACTGTAAACTCTGTCAGCATCAATTCCAGTATATAGTTTATACGTCATCGGAAGGCAAGTTATTGGTCCATAATTCTTAGGGTAGCTCGCAGGTTCACTCTTAAGTAGGAGCATTGTTTTTCCTGTTAGCCATATTGGTTGTCTGTTCGGGGTGTGCATATAGGTAGATGTTCTTCGTGTTTCACTGTTGCAGTCATTACATTTGGGTAATCTGCTTGCAGGTTGCCCTTAGTCGGCCTAAATTCCAAAGTCTTGGGTCCTGCGTCTGTTGCCGTCAGGTCGTCAGGGTTATAAAACAAGCAGCCAATGCCATTTTCTTCAGTCTTTCTTGCCGCGCGGTGCCCAAAGCAGAAGCAGTTCGCAAGTGCCAATGCTTTTCTTAACTCTGTTTCAGTCTCTCTGGCTGTTACTTCATCCCTTTTTATATCCTGTACCTTTAAACGTCTTATTTTTTTTTCTTTTACTTTTTCTATCCATTTAGCATCTTTATGTTCCACATTCTGTTTCCATTTTAGAGAGCTACCATGTCTGATAAACTGGTTGGTTTTAAAAAATGCACTTCCTGTTGGTGCAAGATTCCTCGATCTGATGCCCACAGGGAGTGCATTTACTGCTTAGGCCCTAAGCATTTGGAGTCCCATTGCTCCATTTGTGCAGGTTTTAACCAGTGTGCCATAAGTGACAGGAGGAATAAATTGATACTTAAAGGCATTCTACTTTCTTCTGCTTCTTCCCTTGGCAGTTTTGCTTCAGGGGCTGAAACCCCCAAGAAATCAGAAGAATTCTGAGAACACTGTAAGCATTCTCTGGATAAGGGTTCTCCATTACCTGTGGCTGAACCACTAAAAAAAGGTTCAGAAGAGCGCAGACCTGAAGATTTCAGATCCAGCACCAGCTGTGACTCTCTCTCCAGTGACTATTACTGTTGGGACCTTTCTGAAGCTGGTTCCTATGACTGTTGGATCTGCTGGGCTCCAGCAGTCACCTAAAAGGTCTTCCAGGCCTTCCTCTGCCTCCTCTTTCATCAGGTCTTCCTGCAGTATTTTGGAAACTGAGAGTGAGGACATTTCTCGGATACAAATCCAGATGGGTCATCTTCATCCCCCTCCGAATCCGTAAGCCATCCATCTGCCTTTATTTCAGTTGTTCCTGCTCCGATCCGACCACTTGTTTCAGAGCCCTTGGGTCCAAAGGTCCCAAGAGTCAAGATGTCTGATCCAACAGTGCCTATCACTTAGACTTCAACCATCATCTCCCGGACCCATTCAGCTTCGACAGTGTTGGAGCAGAGTGGCTGTCGGAGCTGAAGCTTCGACATTGGATCTAAGGTGTTGACTTTAACTCCAAAGTTTTTGGAGCCATCTCTTCCCCTCAGAGCGTCGATGTTTGACAGCTCAGCACCCACTCCCCTCTCAGAGCGGGAGATCTGTGGACCTCGGGAGTTGTCTGCTGTGGGAGTTTTGGCCGTAGAGGGACTACCTTTGACTTCTGCAGGTCTTTCTGCCTTTGAGGTGGCGGTGAAGATGCTCTCTCTCTACCTAGAAGAGCCCTGACTCTCATGTTCTCTGATCTGTATCTCACCCCTGCTTTGGATCCTGTGCTTGAACCCTCTTCTGGGCTGGGTGTCCTGCAGGTGGTAGAAGGGTTTCCAACCAGTTCCAGGTTAGGACCTCCCGTCTCTTTCGATACCTCCCCAGAGCATCCCACTGAGGAGGTTCCTCATAAGGGACAGTGCAAAAGGAAGCACCTGGATTCCCCCCAAGGAATCCATCTCAGAGGACACAGTCTTCAATGAGAGGGAAGGGTCCCCAAGATCTCCACCTAAGATGTCTCTTTTGGCGACATTCTTGAATTCCATTGCCAGAAAGGTGGATGATCTACCCAAAACCCTACCCAGGAGGAGTCGGTGTTTTTTGAAGCCTTTGGGTCTGGTCTGTCTACATCTTGGGTGTCTACCCCTGTGAAGGACATTATTGACCTTGTCTCCCACAGAGCATGGAATGAGCCAGATGTTGTTGAACCTATTCCTAAATTACCTGACAAGATACTCGGCACTTCCAACGACAGACAGCAGGTATCCCTGTGGATGCCATGGTCATTGCGGCAGTCACCAAGGAGTTAGCAGAGCAAAGCTCCACTGTCCGTCCCCCTAACAGGGAGTCTAGGGCTTTGGACAGATTTGGGAAGCTGATCTACATGTCTGCAACCTTCGCATTGCGATTGCTGAGCTACCTTGCACAGTTCACCAAACTACAGAGGGACTTAATTAAGGAACTCTTTAGCTCTGCACCAGGGCTCATGTTTGCAGAGGAACAGAAAACCCTTTCCTCCAGAATGGCCACCCTACATTTTATCTCTAACGTGTCCATGAGGCTAATCTCGCATTCTGCAGAGGATACCTCAAGGGCTGCCGGTTCAGTTATTGTTATAAGGCGTCATGCCTGGATATGACTTTGTGACTTCATTGAACCTTTCAAGACTTCTTCATCAGTGCTCCTTTTGAGGGATCATCATTGTTTGGCCACACTGTTGGAGTCTCTCTCCCATAGTGAGAAAGATGGAAAGACTTTGTCTGCCATCAGAATCCGTTTTCCTACCCCACAGAGACCTTTCTCCAGGAAACAGTGTGATGGTAAAAAAATGTTGTTCAAAAAGTATCTGGGTCCTTTTCAGGAATTACAGGGAGACCCCCCCCCCCCCGGAGGCAGAGAGGGAAACGACTATAATGGTAGATGCTGCCCACGTGGCAGAGGGTGTCTGCACAATCAAGGATCACAAGATTCGTTCTATGATAGATCCTTCCAGCATTTCTGAGAGGTTGCCCAGCTGTCCCTTTCTGGAGGCAGTCGGGTGGGGCAGTTGTCCTGACACCCAGCAATCATTTGTGATGGCTAACCAGGCAACTGGGTCCAAAGGGTCATATCCAGAGGATATTCCATTCCATTTTTTCAAATAATAAAACCAAAGAAAAACCTCCCTGATGCTCCACCCAATCAGATGGAGGAAGCAACATTACAAATTACAAAGCTGCTAGGAAAGAAGTCATCCAGGAGGACCCACCAAACCAACTCGGATCCGGGATCTACTCAGTGTTCTTTTTAGTGCCAAAGAGGACAGGGTACCTGAGGCCAATCTTGGATCTGACATGCCTAAACAAATCAGTAGACAGTTCGAAGTTCCGGATGATCATGGTTCAGTCCATTCTACCACTGTTACGAAAAGACGACTGGATGTGCTCAACTGACCTTTAGGATGCATACTATCCTGTCAGAATATACAAGCTCTCCAGAAGGTTTCTCCGCTTCTGGTTGGTGCCAGTCAGCACCAGTTCAGAGTACTCCCCTTTGGTCTCGTGTTCATCAAATGCATGGCAGTAGTAGCAGCTGACTTGAGATTGCATGGATTCAGCATGTTTCCTTACCTAGAGGACTGGCTCCTAACTGCATCAACCAGGCATCTACTACTACAAGCCAGGGACTATCTACTACATCTAGCCCCTACCTTGGGCTTCACGATCAACATGCAGAAAATACAGCTACAATCCAGTACAGTTCATAGACTTTATAGGAGCACGTCTGAACACAGCCGGTTGTCTAGCCTGCCTCCCTCTGGGCAGGATTTCCACCTTAAGATCGCATGTCAGACAAATTCTGGATATTCAAACACCCCCAACAAGTCTAGTCCTCAAAGCATTAGGTTCAGTGGCTGCCACGATAACCTTGATACCAACAGCACGCTTGCACATGAGAATCCTTCAGTGGACTCTTGTGGTCCAATGGTCTTTACACTTGTATCTGCTGAATCACCCTATCAGGTTGTCCAGAGTGTGCAAAGACTCATTTCTGTGGTGGCTCCACTCAGAAGAAATACAACAAGGATCACCCATTCTTCTT
The DNA here is from genome assembly GCF_019279795.1 of Protopterus annectens. NCBI lineage: Eukaryota > Metazoa > Chordata > Ceratodontiformes > Protopteridae > Protopterus > Protopterus annectens. The sequence continues at coordinate 1,708,102,293 of NC_056725.1, forward strand.
CTTCTCCCCAATGCCACATTGACTATGGACGCTTTCTAGCTGTGGTGGGGGTGGGGGGCATTACCTGGGTTAGACATCCAAGGCATGTGTCGACACAAGAGCCCAATTTGCATATCAGTGTCTTAGAGATGAGAGCGGTGTTATTAGCTTTGCAAGCACTTCAGAGCTTTCTCCCTCTAGGGACTATTGCGATATAAACGGACAACGCGTCTGTGGTATTGTACCTCAACAAGCAGGGAGGAACCAGACCTTACCTCCCTGTGTCAAGAAGCAGTGAGGGTTTGATAGTGGGTGATCTCTTTCAACCACTTCCTAGTTGCAACGCACATTCCGAGGAAGTCCAAACATTCTGGCAGACAGGCTCAGCACAATTATTCTGATGCTTCACAAGTGGTCTGTAAGTCAGTCACTGGCAAACATGATTTTCCACAAATGGGGAAAATCCTGTTGTGACCTCTTTGCATCCCCCTTCAACAACAAATGCAGCAGGTTCTTTGCCCTTATCCGTGCTCAGGCATGGTCACTGAGAGGGATGCTCTAGTCCATGTTTGGGCCTCCAGTCTTCTTTATGTGTACCCTCCCCTACTCCTAATACCAAAATTTCTTCAGAAAGTACAAAGTGATCCTCATTGCCCTCTTTTTGCCTCAACAGGTCTGGTTCCCCTTCCTTTGGTCTCATTTAATATGCCATCCTTGGACGCCGGACCCGTATCCAGATGTGTCCCATCCATCAGGGCAGTTTCATTCAGATCTTCTAGGACTGAAACTAACTGCATGGTTTCTCCAATTTTGATGATGGCTAGAAATGCCAGGCTTTCTTCCCTGGTTCAAAGGATTTTAATATCCTCACATAAAGCTTCTAGGCAGAAAAATCTATAAAAGTAAATGGAAGAGGTTCTTGATATGGGCACATTAAATACATTTGGACCCTTTTATAGCTCCTATCCCTGCAGTTCTAGACATTCTTGCTTCAGTTTTCCAAGATGGGGCAAGTTTTTCTACTGTTAAGGTGCAACTGGTTACCATCTCATATTACTACATTAGAGAAAATTAATCTTCTCTTGCTTCATCTAAATTGTGTAAGACCTTCCTTAAGGGTGCCTTTTTACTTAGATCTCCTGTAAAGGATCCCATTCCTCCTTGGGACTTGTCCAAAGTTTTACAAGCTGTCGTCCCCTGAATCTTCAGCGAAAGTAGATTTAAAATACCTTTCCTGGAAGATTACCTTTTTGGTAGCCATCACTTCAGCTAGAAGGGTATCTGAGTTGCAAGGATGATCATTCAAGCCCCCATATTTGATTTTTCACAAAGAGAGTGTCCTTGCGTACCGATCCTTCCTTCCTTTTTGCCCAAAGTCACTTCTGAAAACAACATCAGGTCATCAACCTACCAGTTTTCTTTCCTGATTTCCAAAACAAAGGTGAACAATACTGTATGTTCTAGATATTCACGGACAACTGCATTTCACCTAGCTAGAACAAAATCGTTCCGAAAAACTGACCAGCTGTTTGCCTCCTTCTCAAAGGTTAGGATGAGAAGGCCAGCTTCCAAAGTCACTTTGGCTAAATGGATTACAGATTGCATATCTCATGTATATTCTTCCAAAGATGTTCCACTACCTAAGCATGTGAAAGCTCATTCTGCTAGATCTATGACTACATCCCAAGCCTTCTGGTCCAAAGTTTTGATTGAGGACAGTTGTGCGGCTACTACTTGGTCAAACTCCCATACCTTTGTTGCACATTACAAACTGGATATTTTTCTAGAAGTAGAGCTGCCTTTGCTTCTGCAGTACTCCAGAATATCCTTCCATGAGGGCCACCCGAGGTTGTTGTAGCTAAGGACCGTGTCCCACAGGTTGAGGAATGAATGAAAGTGACAACATCTGATAAAGAAGTTATGTACTCGCCATAACGTTCCACCTGTGTAGTCCATTTTCATTCTTTCACAACCTTCCCCCTGGCCTTAACTGTGAAAGACCTGACAGATATGGCTGTAGCAACTCTGTTCCTGTTTGAGCCGATAAACTTTGTCATATCTGTTTCTAAATCTGTACATAAAGTTAAATATACTATAAATATGCTGGCAGCAAACTTGATCTGAGTTAATCTGGGGGAATGAGGCATTATGGGTAAGGGAGGAGCTCAAGAATCAGATCCTGGGGCTGTAGATAGCAGTGATTTGGATCCGAGGTTCAGATCTGAACCCACAGGTTGAGAAAGACCTGATGGACAACACGGATGGAACATTATAGGTTCATAGGAAGATACTAGGTATCTGCCCGAAAGCATTTATAAGCCTAGCCAGAACGTGTTGGCTTTCGCCGCCCCCTTAGATTAGTTCCCTGTGCCTCTGTCCAGCAGAGTCAATGAAGTGATCCCTGGGGTAAACATTCCGTTTCCCATCCACTCGTCAAGGTTTCTCTTGAAGAGTGCTAGCGAGGAGCTCTGCCTAATGTAGATTGGAATCTTGTTCCAAAGCATGGGAAGTCTCTGAGACAGAAATCTATCCCTCCAGCACGTCCTATTTATTCTTGGGGTGAGGTTTAGATCCCTGGAGCGTGTGGCTCGTGGGGGATAAAGTTGTCTTTAGGTGCAGCATGTCCATCAATTCTGGGTTGGACATGGCCTTGCATGTCAGGCAGAGATCACCTCTGAGCAGGCGGTATGCAACCGAGTACAGCTGGAGTTTCTTCAGTCGAGCTGCATAAGGCATCTGTTAAAGGCCAGGGATCCTCTTGTCAGGTACTTCTGTGGTCTTTCCAGCTGTTGCAGCTGTCTTGTAAGGTACATCCCAAAAGGATGTTGTACTCTATGATGGGTCTGATGAGTAGAGGGGCACAGTGACCTCTTTTGATCTGGATGCAAACCCTTTTGTGATTAGGTGGGCCACATAGAAGGATTTTCTAACCACTTTGGCAATGTGATTATCAAAGGAGAGATTACTATCTACTTGGGTCCCCATATTTGGGAGACTACCACCTATGTGGTAGTTTGTGGATACTTTATTTCCAAAGAGAATAACAATGCACTTTTTGGCATTTAGTTTGAGGCCATGATTTTGACACCAGGTATCCATCTTGGTGAGACCCTTTTGGAGGATGTCTGTGTCAGCCAGTGAGTCAATTATAGCCCCTAGTTTTCAGTCGTCTGCAAACTTGGTCAGCCATAGTTCTCCTGTGCTTGTCTGTACCTCTGAGAAGTATATGCCAAACAGGAGGGGGTCCTAGGACTGAGCCCTGGGGAACGCCACTTGTAACTGGTTTAGAGTCCGAACTAGCTCCCGCAAATCTCACCACATGGGCTTTGTCCATGAGCCAATTGGCAACCCATCTTGTGACATAGGGGTTTATGTTCAGGCTGGTGAGCTTGTCTCTAATACCAGAATGGGGAATACTGTCGAAGGCCTTTGTGAGGTCAAGGTAGGCTCTGTGTACCACCTTTCCCTCGTCTATAGCCTTGGTAACTGTCTCAAAGAAGTCCACCAGGTTTAGGAGGCATGATCTGCCCTTAAAAAAGCTGAACTGGGTAGGGTCCATTGTTTGGAGGTTCCCAATATCTCTGTTAATGAGTTCCATGATGATGCGCTCCATAGCCTTGCAGACCAAGCTAGTCAAGCTTATAGGGCGATAGTTCCTGGGGTCTGTTGTGGCTCCACCTTTGTGGAGCGGAATAACCGTTGCTGTGTACCACTCTATGGGTATGTAGCTTATGGAGAGGCTGAGTTTGAACAGTGTGTTTAGGTGAGGGGTTAGTTCATCTTTGAGCTCGTGTAGGACGCAGCCTTGGACACCATCTGGTCCCATTGATACTGTGTTTTTGGCTTTGGAGAGGGCTGTTTTAACCTGAGTGTCTGTGATTTCAGGGGCTCTACATCCTTCTGGTATGGTTATGGGCCCTTTTGGGGGTGAGGGGGGGGGTGAAGCTTGCACTGAACCTGTCTGCCAGGATGTTGGCAATATCAGTTGTTTCAGTGTATTTTGTGCCATTCTGCACTAACTCCAAGCAGATCTGAGCATTGCCACTTAGATTCTTGACATAGCTAAAGAATGCCTTGTGGTTACCTTTGGTAAGTTTTCTTTCAAAGCTCGCCTTGGACGATTTTATGAGGGGTCGTAGTTTCTTGCTGATACTGATCAGGGATGTCTTCCCTTCTTGGGATTTTACTCTATTTCTGTACTAGTTTCCTCCTTCTATTGTATAGCTTGTTTATGGCAGGGGTCCACCAGACTGGTTTCTTTTTCTTAGAGTGAGTCAGTCTTGGTTTTGCTTGGGATAGCACGATCCATGCATTCTTGTAGGTGCCCATAGAATGCATTAATAAAGGATTTTGCAGCTTGGACAGCATTATCCTTTAGCATGGGGGCTTTGAAACTTTCCACCTCCGTTTTAAGTAACGTGAAATTTGCTTTTGAAAAGTTTTTCACGGTGGTTTCCTTGTCCGGGGATGGGGGCGGAATGTGGATATCCAAAGTGATTTGTTTATGGTCAGACCTAACCAACGAGGGGTTGACCTCCGGTGTGGAACACCGGTCGCCCATGTTGGTGATGACCAGGACCAATATGTTGTCACCTCTGGTAGGAGTGCTGATCAGTTGTTCTAGGGTGTTTGAGTTTATAAGTTGTACTAAATGTTGGGCAAGGGATTTAGTACTTGAGTAGTTCTCCCAGTTAAAGTTTGGGTAGTTGAAATCACCCAATATTATGGTGTTTGGTAGGATCTTTATGTTACCCAGTGTTTCCAGAAATGCGGAATGGGGGTCCTGGGACATGGTGTGGGATCTGTAGCAAGCTACAATTTGAATTGCAGTTTTGCCCTATGTTAGTTGCATGTGGATAATCTCTGAAGCATTGTGCTGTGCCACTAACCTGGAGGTGTGGGTATCCTTGACAAATATGGATACTCCCCTGCCTTTTGTATTTCGGTCCAGGTTCTGAATGTATGGCATGAGTTGTAGCCTGGTAGTGCTGGGGTGCTTTCTGGAGCCTTAAACCAGGTTTCTGTTACTGCACATATATCGATTTTCTCCATACTGAGGAGTGCCTAGAGTGCGTGCATTTTGAGGTTTAAACTTCTGGTGTTGAGTAGTATTACCGTCAGATTTTTGTTACTTGTGCTATTTACGGCAGTGGGTTTGTCTTTTCAGCCTTGCCAAAAAAAGGCACTATGGGGGTGGCAAGAGCCTTGGGCAGTATTCGAAAGCCTAAGGGTGATAGGTGCAAGCTGTCTCTAGAGAAGCAGCGTGGCTTGTCGAGCATGTCATCCCAGGCAGACAGACACTGGATCCCCTTTGAATGACACCAGAAACTTAGCCAGTTGTTGAAATTGATAATTTTTTCTTTATACTGTGGTATCATTCTTGTTGAGGACAGGATGCTACTCATGGTCAGGGTCATACCGGCCTGGGCTATGTGATCAGAGAGCTCTTCCATGTCTCTTTTCATGTAGTCCAGGGAGGTACGGCTGAGGTCATTCACACCAACATGGACAATGACAGACTCTTATTTGTACTTGTTCTGGAGTGACCTGAGTGCTTGTGTTATGTGGTGGATCCTAGCACCCGACAGGCAGCTTAACAGTAACAGTCTCCCTATTCAGCCTAGTGAGTGGGATGTCAGTGTGCCTGACTATAGAGTCACCTATTATTAGTATGTCGGGTATGTTATTTTGCCTTGAGGGCTGTGATTGCGTGGCACACCGGTTTTGTGACGTATGTATTTCATGGTTTGTGTTTGGGGGTGGAGACTGCTTGAATGTCTGCTTTGGAGGGCTCTGTTGCTTTTCAAGATTTTTATTTAGAGCCTCTGAGTATGTTTTCGTGTATTTACGTGTGTTTTTTGCCAGTGCTGGTTTAATGGGTCTGTGTGAGACTGGTGGTGTGATGCCAGTATTTCCCTTCTCCTCTTGACTGTCTGATCCAGTCTTGGGTTGAAAGAGCTTAGCCTCCAGTTTGGCTGTATAAATCCATCTCTCGCATGTATTAGTGTTTGGTGGTAGGAGGGGAGAGGGTTGTCTGTGTACATGAGGCAGTTGTAACATTGCCTCAAAATGCCCAGATTCACCAATTGGACTGGAGAGTACACCTGAAACTGCCCTTTGGGCATGCCTGAATAGGTACAGTAAACTGTTTTATTGAATGGCTGGTAAGGTCGAATAGAGAGCCTTGTCCTTGTGTAGTGCTAGGGTTTATAAGTTCTTGCTATGAGTTTTGAGCAAGTGCCTGGCTGAGAAATGAATGGCTTAAGTTGAAAGTTTGTCTAGTTCCAAGGGAAAAATTGAAGAGGAGACTTTGTGGAGCCGGGAATAGTTATAACCTAGCTACCCGGCACGCAAAATCGGGCAAATGTGTTTTTTATAGCAGGCAAATGAAAGAGAGAGAAATTAGCCCAGCATGGCCAATAAACTACTAACTACTACTTTCTGGGCTGAAATCTCTCCTCCAGGGGCAGATAGGCTGCTCAAAGCTCCCCTCTCTCACAGGTGAACAGAGAAACTTCCTTCTATCCAAGTAAGGTATGGGCAAACAGAGATTTGTAACACAGCCCTGAATTCAGCACTAACCTGAAAACTGGACTATACTAGCTTAGAAAGGCAGGAAACAAGTATCTATGTATATTTTTTTCCAGAAAATAAAACAGATACAATCAAAAAACATTTTAAATGCGCATAAAAAGATGCTTATTGTTATATATCTCAGTTCAGAGTTGTAGTCAATGCCCCTAGTAATAAAGAAACACAAATACAGTAAAAGCAGATGAATAAAGAGCAGTTTATATATATATATATATATATATATATACATATATATATATATATATATATATATATATATATATTATATATATCCAAAAAGAAAATCCAGCACTTTACTTTAACAAATAAATCCAAATAGCCATGGTAAAAGAAGTATTTATTTAGGCATAGCCTGCCCAACACAGACCGGTGGCCGGTTTCGCTTAAAGCATCATCATTGTGCAATTTCATCGGGCTAGAGTCCGGATTTAAATAATTAAACTGCAGACATCCAATGTGCTTATTTAAAGTAACATACACCTGATAAGTCATAATTTTATATAATCAAATGCAAACCTAAAACGCACACAAATTAAATAACCCAACTATCACCATACATAACCCAAGTATATACTAGTGAAATGAAAATTAATTTAAATAAGTAACTTACTTGGAGGATATAGACAAAAAATAACCCCTTCTTGCACAACACCAATTTTGTATTTGTAGGCTTGGATATGGTCAAAATGCAGGATACCAATGATATATTTAAACATCGGTTGTTAACTCAGAAAGAACATAGGTGGATAGTGAACCTGGGGGCACTCTTTAAACCTGGTCTCAATGACCAGTAGTAAAACATAATGATTATAGGGTTGCCTTAGATATATAATTTATAGATAAGATAGGTCTTAATAGATTTAAAAAGGACTTGGGGAAAACAGTAATTATGAAAAGAGACCAAATCTTACATAATTAATTAATATAAACATATTTGCAAAGGAATATATATTTGATTTATATTAATAGGTATATATATATATATATATGTATATATATATATTTTTTTTTTTGCAATTTTTTTTTTATAATAAAGGCGATGCACTATTAATATGGGAATTGGTGTTGTGCTAGAAGGGGTTATTTTTTGTCTATATCCTCCAAGTAAGTTACTTTGTTGAGGTAAAGTGCTGGATTTTCTTTTTGGATGTATTTGGATTCCGTGCACTTACACAGGCGTTCCATGCACTTGGCGTTTTTGAATTTTATATATAAATATATATATATATATATATATATATATATATATATATATATATATATATATATAAAATAGAAAACAAACAATCTGATTTAAACAAGTTACCCAATTAACCAGAAAAAACTCAGAATTGAGCCCTGTTCCAGCAGTCTTCAATCAGACAAGTTCTAACTGCACACTCCCGCTACTAGGGTGCAGGGGAACCTTCTCCAAAAAGATGGCCTGGATCAGTGCTCAAGTTATACAATTAAAGCTAGATTCAGCAGGCCTGAATCTGGTCCTGTGCTACAGCAACAAGGAACACCAATTTCAGAAAGAAACAGAATAAGCAGGCACAATAAGCCTGTGACCAGAAATTCCCAGCTCAGAAGGGCAGAATCCAGCCTCTCCTCCCACAAGAGTGCAGACCACAAACCTTCTTAATGTAGAATAACTGGCCTGAAGCCCAAGTGCTTAAACCAGAACTAATACATTTTTAGAATAGCAGACGCTGAGCTTTCAATCAGCAATTCCCAGCTTAGAAGGATGTAAGCTACCTGTCCTGCCACAACAGGGCAGACCACACACCTTCTTAATGTAAAACAACTGGTATGAAGCCCAAGTGCTTAAAACCAAAAGACTTAGAATAACGGTTACAATTTAATCAGGCTACTACCAAGCAGCAATAAGTGTAGCAGAATAAATAAAATTGAGTACTTTTAAGAAAAGGCAAAAGCAAAATAAAGTAGGAGGAAACACAAATACAGTAAAAGCAGATGAATTTTTTTTTTTTTTGTTAGTAAAGTGCAAGGAGAGAGGAAGGAAGAACCTAAGTGGGTTGGCCTTCTCAAATCTTCTCTCGGTATTATGTAGAGTGAACACTAGACTCATAATATGATCTCACTGTATTCGGTTAAGTGAGCAAATGAGATGGACTTGGGAAGATTGTTCAAATACAGACTTACAGGAGGGGCGGGCAGTTCCCGAGCCACCAACACTAACACCAAAACCAGAACAGGGATGGTGGGTGAGGACAAACAAGAAGAATAAGTACAGTTGTACAGGTTACAGAGACATTAAATCCAAAATGCAGACAAAAAATGAGAATAAACACTTACCTTTTCTCAATATCACAGCTGGCAGTAGGTCAATCTCTTTGCAGCAGCCTGAGCAACAGGTATATCTGATTTAAAACACAGGACAGAAACCAAACAATACAGATGCAGGAATACTTTGGCCGGATGAAACTAGTTCTGAAAACTTACTGCCACTAAGAAAACAGACAAGGCCTCCAAACAAAGGATTTCACTACAGCTGAGGTCAGCACCAAGATATACAGCTATAGCACACAAGCAGTAGTAGTAGTACAGTTGCACAGATTGCAGAGACATTAAATCAAAATGCAGACAAAAAATTAGAATAAACACTTATCTTTGCTCAATATCAAAGCTGGCAGTAGGTCAATCTCTCTGCAGCAGCCTGAGCAAATGGTGAGTACACACCTTTTTTTAATGACCACCAGGGTCTTTACAAGCCTAACCATGTACTGGTAAAAGTATGGAAAATATGGATTATTTCTGTTTATACTCTAGCAGATGTGACTAGGAAAGTAGAATTATATGGGCAACTGAGTGAATATATTCAAGTATCTAATAGAGTATTGTGTTAGTAGACATTAATGGTAAAGGTAGGAAAGGAATGTGTTGCAGGAATAAGGGAGGCTGTGGAGGATGACAAAATAAGTAAGCTTTTACTGAAATCTTACAGTATCATTTGGAAATCACATGAGCATGAGGGGTATTGAGATCTGTTAGCAGTAAATAAGGAACTTTCACAAGTCTCAGATTAAAGTGATAAGGAAGGGGTTAGGGTAGTAGTTTTTTTATAAGGTGGTGAAGAACGGGTAGGGTTGATAGCCATTTATTTTAAGGAAATAGTGACTGTCTAGGGGCTATAGTAGTCAGCAGTTTGAAAGAATAGGTAAGAAGGATCAGATCTGTCCTTTAAGGTGTGAAAAAGTGGGAAGTGTTTTATTCAGTGCTTTGTAGATGATGGAGTATGCATTTTGAGAAAAACAAGAAGACAGAGGGGTGTGTGGAAGAGATTTTTAGAAAAAGAATGTAGATAGGAGAGGCATGAGAAGTGCTTAGTGTCATTATATTTGAAGATACGAAGAGAAGGCCTAAGTTAATAAAAGTAAATATCCCAGGGAATTATGCATTAGGATACGAGTATGTTAATGAATGAAGGACTAAAATAGTGGTGAAAATGTGTAATGAATGGCTTATGCAGAGATGGAACAGTAGGCTATGCTTTATGAAGGCTTAGAGAATGGGCAACCTGTAGATCGGCACCTGATTGAGGAACGAACATTCTCCAGCAGGGTGGTAATCTACAGGTAATGCCTGAGAAAAAATGAGTCCGCCATTTTATGGCAGCAAATCAAGCTGCTGTGGAGCTCAGATTGAAAATAAATTAATGGCTGCCATTATTTTACACTCGCTAAGCAGCATGCTTGCTGTTTAGCAAGTGTAAAAAGAAATGAAATAGAAAAATGTGGGTGGGTAAATAATGTGAATGTAATTCACCCTGCTGACAAGGGAGGTCCTATAGTTGATTTAGATAGATGCTGGTATAAAAATGAAATGAAAGATATGCTTAGTAAGAGTTTTTATGCTGTTACTAATAAGAAGCAAATGGATAGGATGATTTTCAATGTTTATGGAGAGTTGGATAGATTGTCATCAAATGACAGAGAACTGTATGATAACACCCCTTGCTACCTATGATCAAAGGTTTACCAAAACTGCACAAAAACCCAGTTCACCCCCCACTACTCCCTATTGTGTCGGGGCGCAACTGGGTTACAGAACCTATGTCTGTATATACTGAGAAATGTTTCATACCTATATTGAATACCAATAAGTATATTCTGAGGGACACCAAGCACTTTCTCAATGATTTATTTCAGTTCATGACTTTAAGTGAGGATAATAGCAATGTGTTTTTAGCAACTTTGGATGTTGTGTCACTGTTTACAGTGATACCGAATGAAATTGGTATTAACAGTTTCAATGAATTTTTAAGAAACTGTACTGATTATACAGCTGATAAGTTACAGATGTTTACATCCTTGCTGAAATGTGTATTGTATAATAATATTTTTGTGTTTGATGAAATCATCTGCTGGCAGAGAAATGTGCACCAATGCCGTGATGTCTGTTTGGGAAGAAAAGTGTATAGTTAATGGAAGATTTAAAAATGTTATTCTGTTTTATCGCAGATTTGTTGACTATTTCATTATATTGTGGGGGGGGGGGGTCACTGCAACAATTTAATGAGTTTATTGATTATATGTCAAACACTACTATGTATTTGAAGTTCTCACAAGCAATTTCAAATGAAAAGGTACATTTCCTTGATGTTGAAGTTTATAAGGATAGTTCAGGTAGTGTTACCACAAAATTATACAAAAAAAAAATGTCACTGTGACCACCTATTACTCAGAGAAAGTATGCATCCTAGTTATGTATTTAAAAAATGTTGTTAAAAATCAGGTATGTAGAGCTTCTAGTTTGAATGTAGGGGACAGTGATTTCTTAGAACAGACTGCTGCTCTAAGAGAAGCTTTTGAAAGAAGAGGCTATCTTGATCAAGAAGTTAATAACGCTATTCAAGATGTTACTAGGATGAGAAATGGTAAAGCTAGAGCTTACTTTTCTAGGGGTAGTGAATTAAAACAGGTTAGAGGTAAGATGTAAGTAAGTTAAGAGTTCCAGTTTATTATTCTAATAACTTGCATATATGTGTACTGAGATTATTAGTAAGTACTGGCATATTCTTACAACAGATGATGAAATAAAAGGGATTGTGGACAGTAGACCCAATTTTTTATATACAAATATGAGATCACTGAAGCGGCAGTTATGTTACCGTAAGAAAAGAAGGAATGAAAACAGTGCCAACATTACCAAAGCGTGTGGTAGATGTACTGCATGTAAGCATATAGATGCAATTTATACACCCAGATCAGCACAATACATATACTTTTGCGGTTTCTGCTACTTGTTCCTCACTACATATAGTTTATTTAGCATGTTGTCAGAAATAAAGTCTATATAGGGAAAACGGCATGTTGTGACAGAATAAAAGAGCATATTTATCATATCAGCAAAGGCAGTGTTTCTAATGCACTTGCCAAACATGTCAGTGAAACAGATGATTCTCATGTCTTTAAATTTAGAGCAGTAGGTAGAGTATATGGAAACATCAGTGGTGAGGATACTAGGATATACTGAACAGCTAGAAGCAAGATGGATAGTTCGTTTGAGAGGGGACAGTAGTCGTGGTTTAAATGACAAGGTCCCACTCAAATCTATGTTAAAAGCAAGACCGTTGTACAGATAATATAATTCTAGGTTTTAGATTTTGATAGAATGTTTGCAGTTTTATAGGTTTATGGTTTTATATGTGTATATATTTCTATTTTTATATATGCTTTTGCATTTTATTGCTGTGACAGTGAATGTGTTTTTAAGTAACTTTTGCAGCACAAAATAATGGTCTAGATGTTCATCGTGCATACAGCTGCAGTCATAACATATAGGTGTTAGCACTCGAACATCTACATTTTTGGTAGGTACAAAACTGTACTTTTCTTTAACAACAATGAGCCATTTACTGATTGGATAATTGGTGATAGCTTTTTGTATTTATATGGTAAAAAATCAGTTTGGAATTGCATCTGATGAAGCAGTATCTCTGCGAAAGCGCTTATGTCTGTTTATGGAATAAAGAAAGTTTTTACTCTACATACTGCATTGCCTGGTCATTTCTGAGTCAACTTTGTTTTTTGGAGACTATATTTTAAATATTGTTACAAAATTACTCGAATAATAGGATTTGTGTTAACATGCATTTTCTGAAACACGTGCGTGTTATCAGAGTGAGATCAATCGACCAGTGGCAGCAACAGATAAGGGGTTTGCATCCCTCTTGACCTCTTAGGTCAAGTATATCTGGATAAAGCCTGAAATAAAGGGGGAACAAAGGCTCAAAAATGAAACATTTTTTAAATATTGTTTTTAATAAAATTACAAAGTAGCTTAAATAACAGGATTTGTGTTAACATGAATTTTCTGAAGGAAATAGTCTGAAAGTCAAATCTACGTCATTATTTAGTGACTTTAATCCGAATGACTGGCAGCAAACAACACACTTTAGGAGTAAAGGACCAAAAAATAAAGTAAATGTCTGGATGTTTTTTTTAAATGTTATATTTTGGATGTAAAATCCTTCTTCCAACACCATTTATGTATACAACAGCAACTTTGAAACTTTAGGTGGAGGAATTATTTTACATCAAAAATTTATATTAAAAAAATATATAGTAATAAAAAAAGTAAACCACAACAATTTTACAGACATCCCATTCTCTTAGCACAATAATACCATCCAGGGTGTGTGTTATTGTGGAAATAATACCCATCCAGGGGTGTAGACCCCCTCCCTGTGGCATCGGGCCTCAGAACCCTCCTGGACAGGCATTATTTCCACAATAACACTTACCCTGTTGGACGTTTTTGCTGGCATAATGCCTGCTGAAAAACGACTCTTGCTACTTCACAGCAGCATATTAAGCTGCCATGGATCTCAGACTGAAAGCTAACAGTCCGTATTATTTTATGCTGGCTAAGTAAAAAGTGAGATATGCCCCCCCCCCCAGAAAAGTGTGTGTTTGTGTGTGAGTGTATGAAAGTGAGAGAGAGATAGATCGAGCCATTATTTTACTACTGCTAAGCAGCACTTTTGCTGTTTAGTGTAAAATTAGAAGAAACATAAGAAAGAAAAGCATGCATGCATGTGTGTGTGTTTGTGCGTGTATGAGTGCTTGTGTGCATCAAAGCTTCTGTGTGTGTGTAAGTGTGTAAAGAGAGCAGTCGAGTAGTAGCAGTTAAGACATCTACATTCCTCTCGATCTCTTCGCTTAAGAAGTCTGGATAAAGAATAAAATAAAGGGGGGACAAAGGCTCAAAAATAGGATCAGATTGCTGTGCTATAATTAAAAGGTTGCTTAAATAACAGGATTTGTGTTAGCATGCATTTTCTAAAGGAAATAGTCTGAAACTGAAATAAAATGTATGTCATTATTTAGTGACTTCAATCCTCAATGATTGGCAGCAAACGACACCTTTTAGGAGTAAGGGACCAAAAAAAGTAAATATGTGGATATTTTTGAAAATGTTATATTTTGAATGTAAAATGCTTCCTCCAACAACATTTGCATGTACAGCTACAAGTTTGAAACATTAGGCAGAGGAATTTTTTACACCAAAAGTATATATAAAAATATATTTTCCTAATTAAAAAAAAAAAAAAAAAAAAAGTAAACAGTTTTACAGACAATTCTCTTAAGTGCAATAATGCTCTCCAGAGTGATTATTACTATGTAAATAATGCCCTTACAGGGGGTGTAGAGGCCCTCCTCCTACGGTGTTGGGCCTCATAACACTCCTGGTCGGTTGTTATTTACGCAGTAACCTACACATTGTTGGACATTATTGCTTGCTTGAATTAAGATTTGAAAAATAAGGGAGATTGTAAAGAGACAAAGAAGAAAAGGCTGCCCCCCCAGTTACAAAATATTACCAACATTTGTATGGGAAAGGATATGTAGTAAATGTGCATAGGGGAAGGATATTTTGAGGATAGGATGGGAGACATAGAGGAAGTTAAGGATATTAAGTATGTGCTATAGTGGGTATGAAATTGGTGGGCGGATTTATTAAGACAAAAGAAAGGAGAGAGATTCTGTATGTATAGACTTGGGGGAAAGCATGCAATTCCTTAGTGCTTGTGAGTTGTTGAAGGTGTGGGCGAAAGTGTGCCAAAGGCGTAGTTACAAGAGAAGTATTTCTTCAGTAAAACCTGTAGTGACTGCATGGGTAGGGCAGAGTTGTGCGATAAATAAAAGCATTTAGAAAAGGTGCATGGCCATATGTTACTACTAGCTGTTCTGACTGATGCAGGTAACATGGTCTCATTGGCAGTAAATGAGGAAGTGATAGGGAAGCTTATTGTGTAGGTCACCAGTGCAAGACAGAAGGCAAAGTTGTTATAACAGGGTTATGGCTGGCTGCTGGAAAATTTCAGATGAGACATCTGTGGGAAGAAGCCCATTTGTTTTATTGCTTTAAGTTCTCTTGAAGAGCTGCTTTTACTCTAATTACAGCTATGTAACAGTATAATTCAATGTTTTCTGGAATTTTTTTATGTAAATTTCTTAAGTGACAAGTATGCTCCTTTGCTTGAAATCTCTTAAATATACTCTGACCTATTGACTACTGAATAAACTTAAGTTTTCAAAGCTTATTTCTCTTCTGCAATCTCTGCTTCTTCCCAGTTTACACTTCTTTGACTAAATATTTGATTTTCTCTTGTCAATATTTGTTTTCCGAGTACAGAAAAAAGTTTTCTTATTTGCTGTCTGAGGGAAAAAAAATGCTCTTTTTCGAAATGTCACATTTTCAAGGCTGCAGTGTTTTAGATAAAATGTGAACATTCAAGATTTGTGATGAATAATCTGCATTAAGATAGTAGGTGCTTTTTAATTAATTAATTTTTTTTTCACATAAGGCATTCCAAATCCTTGTAACTTTTATGAGTTTCATGGCTTTCCTTGAAGTATGATTAGGTCGTTTCTGTACATTAAACCGCTGACCAATCACTGATGCTTAGATTGTGTAACATAGAATCATGAATAACCACAGTCCTGTGGTTTGTATCAGATGAATGTCATTCATTTATCATTTGAGGATTTGCAAAGGCAAAGCCTTTTCTTAGGCAAGAAATGTGTATTGTCTAAAATAAAGCCTGCTCAGCATACAACTGGAATTTCTGTGACAGAGTGGTTTTCGCCATTACAGTTGTTTTTTGCTGTGATTGTAAAATGCCTTCAGTTTGTCGGACCTAGAAGAATGAATGATTTCTAGGAAGTGCAGACTGCATCCCAGTTTGTGTACCTTATTACTGTACTGCTTTAAGTAATGCATTCAAACAGCAAAAGCATTTTGGGTACTTGCGTATTATCGCAACCAGATTTTTGCAGTAATACCAGTTGCTTACCGATGTTGAGATCTGACTGTTGATGCTGAACAAATGTCATGAAGTGTGTTTTCTTTCACACGCAAGGCTTTATATGAAAGGTTATCGATAGAAACTGAAAAAGTTACTGTTGCTGTTTATGTATGCACTTTACTGCCAGCATGTGTGCTGCAAGCTCATTTCGGCGTGAACTGTGAATGGTAAAAATATATTTGTGAACCTTACTGAAACTACAAGCAGTATTAAGGAATTAAACCACTTTTACAACGGGCACTTTCTAGCAAATGTTAGGGATACCCTTTCATTTCCCCTTGAATTTTTTTTTGCCTGACTTCAGACGTAAACGCGTTATCTGTTATGGGCAGGGTTTGACTAACATCACATGCACTTTACTGCCAGCAGGTGTGGTCCTGGCTCATTTCTGCATTATCTATAATAAAGATACATGTGAGCCTTATTAAATATACAAACATTATCAAAGAATGAAAGCAGTTTCTTTACACCAGGTACTTACTAACTATCAAATGTCAGCTTGACCCTTTCAATTTCCCTTAAATGTTTTTTTTTCATTGATTCAGATGTTAATGCATTACGTGTATTCCAACAGTACGAAGGCAGGCATGAAAACCCAAGCGTGCATCTGTAATGCACGCAAAACAGGAAGAAGATTTCTTAGTGTTCCTGTTCCTCAAAGTAATGCAAAGTTTCTGGCCAGCAGTAAGGACTTTCAAAAGCAGCTTGAAGTGTTTCCTGCACTTGTTTTCAGTGCAGCATGCGAATTCTGCAACCACGAAAATCTGGTTGCGATAATACGTAAGTAAGTAAGTAGGTGTAGATGAATGTTGGAAGATATCCCTAATAGAGGACTTCAGTAGTGCAGCCATGAATAAAATTCATTGTCTTATTGGTCCAGAGTGTCCTGCAGTCAAGTATTAGTTTTCATACTGTGCTCCCCCCCCCAAACCAGGGCAGTGCATTGCATGCCTTCACCTTCTGTTGTAGTGTGAACAGCATAGCTCCAACTACTCTCCTCCAGGGACACTCGGGGACACACTTTAAAATATTAGTACTGTTAACTTAAGAACCTTGTAATTGTTGTCATTATTAAGTGTTATTCACCACCTTTTCTTCCAAAATTGCCAGTTTTAGGAGGGCTTAAGAGGGACAAGTCTTAAGTTTTGAGCCAAATCCATGGACTTCCCTGAAAATCAGGGACAGATGAGAGGCATAGTGGTCAGAGTGGTTAGATTGTTGCCTTCTGAGGTTTATGTGGCTCTTTTTTTGGAATTCAGAAGGGCTATGCTGATGTAGTGAGGTGCCCTATGGCAAAGGGTCATGGTCTACAAGGGATGGTGCTCTGCGGCATACTTACCATGTTAACAGCAGAATAACAAAAAGCAAAATTATTGTCCATTGGGCTACTGAAGTCCCCATCCTACCTGAAGACAGGTAGGTTTTTCTAATTTATATATATATATCTATATATATATATATATATATATATATATATATATATATATATATATATACACACACAGACACATATATATATATATATATATATATATATATATATATATATATATATATATATATATATAAAATTTAATTTTTTTAATTAAAAAATGGATTTCAGTCCCATCAGGATAACATTTTTCCTTCAGTTTGCTTCTTTGTGTAATTTGTATAGTGTGTTGTGTGCACATAATCTTTGTATTTCTTCTGTATTAATTACTGCCAGCTTTCCTTGTACCAGTGTATCTTTTCTCAGTTAATTGCAGTAGTTGCAGGCTCAGTTTTTACACATTCTGCTTACTATATTTACTTGTCATATGCTTAAATATGAATATGTAGGCTTAGAAGGTGTGTGTTTAAGCTTCAAAGGTGATGCACACATTCTTTGCATTTTCAAGTGCCTCTGTTTTGAAGCTGAAGGAGAAGGAATGCCTTTCCTAGCACGAAGCAATACTTCATTGCCTTTGCAGTTACTCAGCTGTTGCCCTGATTGACTTAGAGCACTGTGGTCTTGGTTTTCTTTTGCAATTCTGTGGAATATCAGATTCATTTATCTGTGTCTCTTGTCCCCGCTGGGTACACACTGAGCTGTAACAAGGTTGCTCTGTGACCTTGCAGGGCAAACCACTGTGTAGAAACAATCTTAACATCAGTGCACTCACCAAGGTTTTCTTCCATTTATGGTCTGTTAATCAAGCTCTCTTATTCCATCTGTAGGCAGTGCAGGGCCAAATGTACAGACTGAAAGAAAATATTCTGTTTTGGCCTTAAGGTACATTTTGTATTTGAGCCAGAAGGCATTCTAAGTAAGTGGTTAGTGGATAGAGCATACCCAGGGAGATAGAGTTCCTTCATGGATGCTTTCCTCTGTGACACCGAGTAGATTGTTAAATTCTACTTCTTGACTAATAATGCCGTGCTGTTCAGTATATGCTTTTAAATTGCCTTGTACTCTGGTGAAAAGAACATGCTATCTCTGAACACTCGGCAGTTTAGGAGCTGTAAGTGTTGTTTACTTCCCCTACATTTAAGGTACTTCTTAAAACAGTTTCCGTGCAGTGCCCCTTTCACCAGTAAAAGGAAAAATGGCATTTTGCAGAAACATGAACCTTTTGGCAGTGCTCTGTCTCAGCCTTTAAGGCAGTTTCTTTGCAAGTCACACACACTTCTACTTGGGAGAATTATGTTCTTCCATTCACACGGTGTATTGTTAGGTCACTATGAGCTGAGTTCTGTTCTCTCCGATAGTGATGAGCAAATTGATTTTTTTTTTTGGGGGGGGGGGGGTGAGGGACTGATGGCTACCCTTGTCAGTGTTTCATTTTGCAAAAGTTTTGACTCATTTTTCAACAAGTCGGTCGTTGTTTCTGGGTTATGGACAGAGCCAGTAGCTATCCTGATAAACAGAGGGCTTGAGTTGGACTGCTAGTAAATACTTGAACATGATGCCATTGCTTTCAAGATGTCTTTTATTGCCTGCAAACTGCATTTTCCTACTTTTCTGC
Organism: Protopterus annectens; assembly: GCF_019279795.1. Taxonomy (NCBI): domain Eukaryota; kingdom Metazoa; phylum Chordata; order Ceratodontiformes; family Protopteridae; genus Protopterus; species Protopterus annectens. The sequence continues at coordinate 1,708,121,169 of NC_056725.1, forward strand.
ATACTTAGCAAACTTGGTCTTCTTTTGGCTGTTCCCGTTAGGGGTCGCCACAGCAGATCATCCGTTTCTATTTCTTCATAGGTTGATACTAGGCTATCTGCCCCAGGTCATTTATAAGCCTAGCCAGAGTGTGTTTGGCTTTTGCCACCCTTTTAGATTAGTTGAATGTGCCTCTGTATAGTAGGTCACAGAAGGTAGCCCTTTTAAGGTTAGTTTACTGTACCTCTGTCAAGCAGTGACACAGAAGAGATCCCAGGGGTGAACTTATGATCTCCCATCCACTCGTCAAGATTTCTCTTGAAGAGGGTCATTGAGGGGCTCTGCCTAACATGGATTTTGTTCCAGAGTGAGGGGAGCCTCTGGGATATGAATCTGTCCCTCCAGCATGTCCTATTTATTTCTGTGCTGTGGTTCAAGTCCCTGGAGTGTGTAGCTCTAAGGGATTTGGATTTCCTGAGGTGAAGCATGACCATTAATTTCCTGTCCTCTGCATCTTTCTCTGTCACACCAACCACCTGCATGTCATCTCTCACCACGTCCATAAACCTTATCTTAGGCCCTCCTCTTTTCCTCTTACCTGGCAGCTCCATCCTTAGTATCCTTCTCCCAATATACCCAGCATCCCTCTTCAACACATGCCCAAGCCATCGCAGTGTCTCCTCTCTGGCTTTGTCTCCAAACTGTACAACGTGAACTGACCCTTTAATATACTGATTCGTAATCTTGTCCATCCTCGTCGCACTCAGTGCAAATGTTAACATCTTTAGCTCTGCCGCCTCCATCTCTGACTTCTGCCTTTTTGTCAGTGCCGCTGCCGCCAACCCATATAACATAGCTTGTCTCACTACCCTCATGCAGACATTCGCTTTCACACTTGCTGATACCTGTCTATCAGAAATCACTCTTCTCCACCCTGCCTGTATGCTCTTCTTCACCTCTCTTCCATGCTCACCATTACTCTGAACGGTTGATCCCAAGTATTTAAACTCGTCCGACTTTGCCAGGTCTACTCCCTGCATCCTCACCATTCCTCTATCGTCTTTCTCATACACACACACATATTCTGTCTTAGTCTTGCTGACCTTCATTCCTCTCCTCTGTGGACCGTATCTCCACCTCTCCAGGGTCTCCTCAACCTGTTCCCTACTCTCACTACAGATCACAATGTCATCCGCAAACGTCATAGTCCACAGGGTCTCCTGTCTGACCACCTGTCCATCACCATTGCAAGTAAGAAAGGGCTCAGAGCTGATTCTTGATGTAATCCCACCTCCACCTTCAAAGCATCCATCACTCCTACTGCAGACCTCACCACTGTCACACTATCCTTGTACATATCCTGTACCACTCTTACATACTTCTCTGTCACTCCCGACTTCCTCATATGGCACCACAAATCCTCTCTGTAGGTAGCTGGTTATATGCTTTCTGTAAGTCCATAAAGACGCAGTGCAACTTCTGACCTTCTCTATACTTTTCCATCAACACCCTTACAGCAAACATTGCATCTGTAGTGCTCCTTCCCGGCATGAAACTATACTGCTGCTCACTAATCATCACCTCCCTTCTTAACCTAGCTTCCAATACTGTTTCCCATAACTTCATGTGAGTGATCAGTTTTATCCCTCTATAGTTACCACAACTGTGCACATCACCCTTATTCTTAAAAATTTGTACAAAAACGTTTCTTCTCCACTCCTCAGGCATCCTGTCTTATATGGAGTGGGTTGATATCTGTTATTATCCTACATACTGCCACTAACCTGCCAGTTCACACTGTCAATGTAATAATTGCAAATTATAGCAAAATCTTTCTATTTTCAGCTTAATGTTAGTCTGTGTAGAATTTTGGTTAATCTGGGTCGATGTAACTGATATGTAGTCCATGTCATTTGTGTATGTACTGTATAATATAAAAGTTCTTTCAGGCCTGTGGATCCTACAGATTTTGGAACCGTCTAGGTCTCTCTTCCACTTTACTCTTAATTTCTGTTTGCAAATCCTGGTATTTTATGACCGTCTTTCGGTACCGAAGACACTGTAATCACATTGTGTAGCCGTTTCCTTTTTTCATGGAACGCTATACCTGATTTTTTTGTATTTGTTTTCTTAACTATTGATATTGGGCGAATGCCATGTAGTCGAGTTTTCCTCGTTGTCAGTAATGCTTTTTGGTTCATGTTTCTAATGATTGAACTACTTTTATGTTGCAGTGTTTGTAAAATCCTCAGTACAACAGTCTGGCCTCATTACTGAGCCTTTTGCCCATAGCTGTGGCTCTGTATAGTGAATCAAAACTAGCAATGTAATGTGCAAGTGTTTCCAGTTCTGTATTACAGAACCTGCATTTGTCTGTTTCTCCCAGTTTGTAGAGATTAAGTAAAACTGTGCTCAGTGTAGTCCCTAGCAATTTCATCATTGCTTGATTCGGACAATACATTCCCCTGTGTTTGTCAGTACTATTAAGAAAAACAAAGTGTGAGCAAACCAACAGAGCTGAATGAAGGCCAAGAAACGTCCTTTGTAGATCCTTTATTAAAAAGAAAGGATAAGCGCTTTCACGGAGTTACCACTTCTTCAGATCCACATAAAAACAACCAAAGCCAATGATTTATACAGAAAGTAAAGTCACATGTCACTTGTCAGTACTATGTTTGAGTGCATTGTTTTGGAGTATGGTATCACTGCTACAGCTGCTGGTACTCTTTCAATACAAGTATCTGCTTTGGAAGTTTTCTCCAGGAGTCTGTTGCTGAGGTGATGAGAGACATGCTACATGTGTACAGCTAAGACAAACTACATAAAGCAATAGTAAGAGAAAGTACCAGGTCACATCAGAGGCTTGGGAGGTCATTGCTAAGAAAGTGAGAACTGTTGTAAACTTTATCATTAAATACCACAAGTTCAGGTTATGCTATAAGAGAATAACTATGTAAAGATAACCATGTCATTTTTTTTATTCCTAGGAAATGCTGTTCAGAAGTGTAGAGACGTATGAGGGAACAGTTTTAGTGGCACACCAGGATGTGATTTATTTGATGTCTATTGTCATGCAAAGCTGGCTAAATAGTTGAATCTACCCAAACTGGAAATGTGAGACTGTAGCCCACTGAAATAGGGGAGATGGGAGGAGTAACCTGGCCAGGAATTGAAACTTGCAAACTGCTCCTTGTGAAAAGTCTCTTTTATCTCAGTAATTTGGTGACACTTTTGCAAGCTTCTTTCAGAGAATATGTAGTACATCAGTAGGAACAACATTTGTAAAACTCAGTGGAGACCAGTCAATGACACATGAGCTGCAGACTCTCAAACTTGGCAGTTTTTTCAGGTGTTCCATTCAAAGTGAATGGAAGTCTAGTCTGACAACAAACGGTAGGGCTTTTTGTTCTCACAATCTATGCATTATGGGACAGATTTAGCTTTCCAATGGAATCACGATGTCTGCTCCCAAAAACAAAATAAAATTAGGAATGAGTACTTATTTTGCTGCAGGCAGCTTTGGGAGGTGCAATAAATCATGGCAAGATAAAAAAAAAAAAAAAAAAAAAAAGGTCATGATTTGCCATAGTGGTCCTTTAAGTTTATTTCTCTTCTTGTGTAACCACTTTCAGTTCTGGGCCAATATTTTTCCAGAGATGGTCTACTGCATTCTAATTGTTTCCTTTGTTGTTCTGGTGCTAAAATGCTGCTTTTTGAAAGATTAATGCCCTTCATTTGGAAGGGTGTTAAAATCGTACCGTTTGTTTTCATATGATGATGTGTTGTTTAAGGTGGTAAGCCAAGTAAGCCCCATCAGAGCAACTGTATTACTGAAATTAATTTCTATATTTATTAATAAACCACTTACAATTTCAGTGCATTTACATGTGACAATGTTCTGTTGCATTTAATTCATCCCATAGTAATTAATTAGATTTCTTCTGAACCTTGACTACATCATTTGTTTTCTCTTTTTTTTCTCAAGGTTCACTGGAAATGTCCATAAAGTATACACACAGCAGGCCCATCCAACAAGCAGTTTGAGTTCACTCAATCCACCCATCATTTATTCAGGAAAAAACTGTCTCCCCTCTGTCCTTGTGCTTTAAGGGCTAGGGGCAACCAGTCTTGTGTGTGTATTTTTGCCTGCATAATGACTATTCTGAAGACAAGTGCCTCGGTGTCCTAGTTTGTAAGCAATAGACTTATTTATTTAACCCCTTCTCAACTGGCATCCTGCTGGTCAGCTTTTGTTCTTCCTAGCAGACACTGACATTTACTCATAATCCTCTTACTCACTGTTTCTTTCTCTTATATTTTCTTCACTTCTTCTAGACTTGCTATTCTTATTATTTGTATCCTCCTGTCTTTCATTAGTGGAACTGCATGCCTTCAAGGAAATCACCCTTGGACTCCCCACTGTCTATCTTGTTTCTCCTTGCCTGAAACAGTTACTAAACCATTTTCAGCTTTGAGCTAGTATTTGTGTGAACTCAACTGTTTCTTTAGTGTGTTTTTATTTTGCTATAGAAGTGTCCCTGCAACCAAGTAGATATGTACGTAACCATGAATTCTGCAGTTTGAACACCAGTGTGTGAGCTATATTTTTACGTAATTTATAAATATTGTGGCAGCCTAAAAACAAAGAACTCTGTCCACTATAATGACTCCATTTTGTAGACCACAGTAGTCCCACTGGTACTTTCTTCTTTAACTGTGCTCAATTCATTGTTTTTAGCAGTCCACTGTCTCCTTTTTTTAAGTTTATATCTCTTCTTGTGTAACCACTTTAAGTTCTGAGCTAGTATTTTTCCAGAGCTGCACTACTGCATTCTGACTTACTTTTTCAGATTGTTCTGCTGATCTGTGGCAGATTAGGATTTGCCTTTAGACTTTAGAAACCTCCTTACATTACATAGTTTAAACAGTCAAGTGCATTTTTTTTACTGTTATTACCATTAGTCAGGTCAAGGTGATATTGGACTAACTCTCCTATTAAAAGTGTGGCCTAGAGCAACAAAATCAAGACTTTCGTCTACTAGCTCAGAGGCCTTTTAAACTGCATTGTTCCTTTTACTTGTCTCTCTCAGCAGATTTGCGGCTGTTTAAGTTCAGTCACTGATTCTTTTCCTATCAAGTTTTCAACCTGCCTCCCTCGCCAACACTCGGGCTCACATCACTCCCGTACCTTACCTCCAATTCACACCCACCCCCTCTTACTCTACATTTTATATTTCCATAGCACCACCCACATATTCCTCAAACCAGTAAAACAATCAGCAGAATTGCTCCAAGTAGAAGTAACACCCATGATTGTTTACCACCCAAGACTGTCTCTCAGACTGTCTTAATCCGTGCCTCCTATAAATATCAAATTACATCTCTACAGCCCCCCCCCAGTAACCTCCTAATGTTTTCTTATCCTAATTTACAACAAAAATAAAACCCAAAATAAATTAATCTGTGTTATTTTAATATTTCCTGTGATTGAAACTCTTGAGTTTATTGTAAATAGTTATTTAGTATGTTCATGTTCTTTTACTATTTATTATTAAATATATTTAAGCTTTTCATTGTGGCTGGTCTTATAGAATTCCTGAAAGCCTTGCTCTTTGTCAAACTGCCATTTGTATTAATATTAATTTCACATAGTATAATTGGCCACTCTTGCAAGAGCCATAGAGTAGTTGGCTTTGGAGTGTCTATTGGTGGTGTAATTATCATATGGTCTTGGCAGAAGGGGGCATGGCAGGTAAATCTGTGCCAGCCTTTCCCAGGTGTGTGTGTGTGTGTGTGTGTGTGTGTGTGTGTGTGTGTGTGTGTGTGTGTGTGTGTGTGTGTGTGTAAAATCAGATCTCAGAGTGTGTGTGTCAGCTGTTGGGCACATGGGCAAGAAGCACTGGTTTCACAGAGAGGGTGCTGGAGAACATGGCTCAGATACTCAGCTAAGGTCTCAACTGTGTAGCTGTGCCAGTGGGGAGTCTTAATAGGGACCTGGAGGGACACAGACAGAGAAATCAAGTCCCTGGACTGTGTGTGTTCCCTGTGTGCTCTTAAGGGAAATTGTATTTGATGCAGAGGGCTGCATCTGGAAATACTGGGTGTATCCATTTTAGTTCCAAGTGAGTGTCCCTCACCAGTGTCAGTGGTGAGGATTCAGGCTCCTCCATTGCTGGCCTAGAGTGGGGGTGTCGCATATTGTATGAGGTCTGCCCATTTGGATGTTGAGTGTGAAATGTATGCAGGTTTCTACCACCGTGCTTTGGTTGAAGGCTCCAACAAGTTGGTCCTCAAGGGTTTGTTACCATCTATTTCATCTTCTGGTGGAGCTCCCCCTCCTTCCAGGAAGCATCCTGAGAAGGCTAAGGGGGATTCATCAACCAATGGCAAAGAGATCTGGAAACGATCCCGTGATTGTTCTCACTTCTCAGTTTCTGGTTCATTTCCACCTTTTAGATTGTTAAACCATCAGATCCGTTTGGCTCATTGGATCTGACAAGATTGAAATCAAAATCTCTAGCTCACTGCTGCCCACCTTAACTCTGGAGTCTATTCCTTCTCAGATCCATTCACCTTATCTTTAGGAAACCCTGAGAAGGTCTTCCTGGCCACCCTCTACCTCATCATCTCTTAGGTCATCTAGGAGCCTAATTGAAGCAGATATGGACAGGATGATGAAGAATTTTCTCTGGGCCCAAATTCATTTGGGAGTCGTATCATTTTAGTCTCCCATCAGACCTGTGAGCCTACCATTGGTCCCTACCCAGTTGTTGACTCCTGCCACAATTTGACCTTCAGTTTCTTCTCTGACTAGAGTCCCAAGTCTGTATAGAATCTGAAGGCACTGCCTCTTCTGATTCTGGCGATGTCTCTGATCCAGTCGTTTTTGACCTTGTCATAGCAGGAGGGATCTTGGAGCCGAAACATCGGCATCTGATCCAGGGAGGTTGTGATAGATTCCGATGCTCTTGAAGCTGTCTCTCCCTCTCAGAGCCTCGATACTGGACAGCTTGGCTGCTCCTGCCTCAGGGCGGAATTGGGGTGATGCTCTGAGCCTTCCTTAGCAGTTGTCTTCAGGTCCTGCCAGAGCAGTCCTTACTTCTCCTATGTCTTTTGCCTTTAAGGTAGTAGAGAGAGAAAGAGCCTTCTCTGCCACTACAGATGAGACATACTTGGTCCCCTCGGGTCCATCCCTTCCACAACTGTCTGTCATGGTCTCTGATCCTCTACATCCTGCCACATCAGTGCAACCATTCCATACAAGCCTTGAGATGGTCCTAATTTAGGACTCTGCTCACATTTCAGTGTCCTTTCTGGAGTATCCCACTGGGGACCCTCCTCGGAGGTGTACATGAAAGAGGAGGCACTTATATTCCCTACAGGAATCCCTGACCGAAGACACTGACCGATAAAGGTGAAGGGTCCCCCAGATCTCCCCTTGAGCATGTCTCCTTCAGTGGGATACTCTGCTTTTGAGACTGAAAGGTGGTTGGTCTTCTGGCACCCCTTCCCAAGAGGAGTTTCTGTTTCTTGAGGCTTTCAGAGCTGGTTTAGCAATATCTTGGGTAGTCCCCCAACAGATGAGATGACAGACCTAGTCTCCTGCCGGGCATGGACCGAGCCAATTCTTAGAAGACCTGACAAGTACCTGGTTGCACCTAAGGGATGGGCCCACTGGAGCAAGGGTCCCTAGTAGATGCAGTGGTAGCAGCAGTCCTCGTGAAAGAACTTGCTGAACAAAGTTGTACTGTCCATCACCCCACAGAGAGTCCAGGGCATTGAATAAGCTTGGGAAGCATGTGTATGCATCACTGACTTTCACTCTAAGGTCGCTGAACTATTTAGCACATGTCGCAAGATTTCACAGAGACTTGATCAAAGAGTTTTCCAGTGCCCTGTCTGGGTCCCTGTCTATGGAGGACAAGCCGGCAATTTCTTCGCAACTGGCCACCCTACAGTCCCTATCGAACCCCTGTATGAGACTCATTTCCCATCCCTCAGAAGGTGTTTTGAGAGCTGCATGTTCAGGAATAGCTATGAGATTGCATGCCTGGATGCACCTCTATGACTTTGCAGAGCCTTCCAAGCCATCAGTTATCAATATCCCCTTTGATGCATGTACCTTATTTAGCCCCTAGGATAAAGGAACCCTATCCATGAGTGAACAAGATATCCTGGAGTTAGAGAGGTGGTAGGAAAATCTGGTTCTGGAAGTTAGAAGGGTTTTCCTAGGACTCTTATGGGGACAGATTCTCCAATGGCAGAAGGGAAACTCCAATAATAGATGCCCCTCGTGGCCGAGGAGGCCCACTGAATTAGGGTTTTAGAGGTTCTTTCTTTGAGAAACTCTGGAGGCAGTCAGGGGGTGCTTATCACTGCATCCACAAACCTGGACAGCCATCACCAAACACACTTTAGTTGAGGGAATTATTTCCAGACATTATTACATAACCTTTTCCCTACAGCCCCCAATTGATGCACTAAACTTCCCAACATTTCACCCAGTCAGAGAAAAGCAGCAGCCATAGAAATACAAATGCTGCTTGCCAAAAGAGTCATCCAGATGGTCCCCCAACCAGCAAATATTTATAGGATCATAGGAGGTTAATAGGCTAATAACCCTGGGGCCCTTACAAGCCTAGCCAAGAGTTTGTTCACAGATAGAAACCTCGGTCAGCACTTATTGCCCCTATCAAAGAGGGATACAGGTGAAACCCTGGGACATATTTGTGGATTTTCCCATCCACTCATCTGATGTGTATAGAAAGTTTGTTCCAGAGACTGGGCAGCCTCTGGGAGACCAATATTTCTCTCCAATAGGTTTTTTTTGACATCTCATATTAGATTCTGGCCATTTGAGCTGGTAATGCAGGAGGAGTTAGACTTACGAATATGGAACATCTCTTGTAGGGCAGGGTCCGAGATTTCCTTGTAGGTGAGACACATATCACCTCTGAGCAATCAGTACGATAATGAGTAGAGTGATAGTGATTTGAGCCTGTCCACATAGGACAGGTGTTGGAGGCCATGAATTCTTATTTCTGTGGCCTTTCCATTTGGTGCAGATGTTTGGAGAGGTACATACCAAATGGGGAGTTGTATTGAATTATTGGTCTAATGAGGGAGGAGTATAGAAAGGTAATGACCTTTTTTCTGGATGCAATCTCTTTTTACTTATGAGACGAACCAAGTAAAATGCTTTTCTGACCACTGCCGCTACATGACTGTCGAATGTGAGATTATCAACCTGAGTACCCAGGTCTCTCACCACAGGTTGTGTGTTTAGAGGGTTGTCATTGATGTGGTAATCAGTAGGGGTCGTGTTTCTGCCATATGGTATGACGATACATTTTTTTTGTTGCATTTAGCTTGATGCCATGACTTTGGCATCAGTCATTAGTTGCTGTGAGACCATGTTACAGTATGTTAACATCATTTGGGGAGTCAGTGACAGCATCCAACTTAGTTGTCTGCAAACTTGGTCAGCCACAGGCCTTTTGTGTTTGCCTGGAGCTCTGAGAAGTAGATGCCAAAGAGTAGAGGTCCGAGGATAGATCCCTGGTGAACTCCACTAAAGTTGGGTTGGCTATAGAAGATGGAGGTGCCTATTTTGACCTTGAGGGTCCCTTTGGTGAGCCATTTGGCCACCTACCTGATGAGATGGGTATTTACGCCAAGTTGTGTTAGCGTTTCGATGATGCCTGAGTGGGAGATTGTGTCAAAGTCCTTGGCCAAGTCAAAGTAAGCTGCATGTACTGACTTTCCCTCATCCAGAGCCTTAGTCACCGTCTCAAGTCAACAGGCAAAATCTGCCCTTAACTGATATGAACTGGGTGGGGTTAAGTGCTAGGAGATTGCCTATGTCCTTGTTTATGAGATCCATAATAATATGCTCCAGGGCTTTAGAGATCAGACTTGTCAAGCTAATGGGGTGATAGTTTCCAGGGGCAGTAGTGGCACCACCATTGTGCAAAGGGATGACAATGGTAGTTATTCACTCGGCTGGAATTAAGCCTGTACTAAGGCTTTGGTTGAATAGAGTGCTCAATGGCGAAGCCAGTTTTTGCTGGAGATGGTGCAGAATACAGCCTGGGATGCTGTCATGTCCCATGGAAGCTGTTCTTTGCCTTGGATAGGGCCTTTAGCACTTGATCTATGGAGATGTGAGGTGCAGGACAAGTATTGGGAATGTTGAAAGGGCCTTTGGGAGGGACAGGGAGGTGAAGTTTGTGCTGACGCTATCTGCTAGCGGGTTGGCTAAGTCAACAAGATCACTGTAAATTATACTGTTAAGTACTAGTTCGGAACAAACCAGAGCTTTGCCATGGAGTTTTCTGTCATAACTGAAAAAAGGCTTTGTGGTTTCCCTTTGTTTCGGAGGCTAGTTTCGATTCATAATTGGCTTTGGAGGTTTTCACTAATGATCTAATTTGCTTTTTGAGGCTAAGGAGGGAGTTTTTGGAACTTACTCAAGGTTCTTTTTGGTGCCAAAGTAAACTGGGGACTTGAGACCTATTCTGGATCTCAGCAACTTAAACCAATATGTCAAACGTAGCAGGTTCCAAATAGCCATAGGTCAGTCTATTTTGCTGCTTCTGTGCAAGGATGATAGGATGTGCTCGATAGATCTACATGATGTGTACTGTCGCATCAAAATAGACAGGCGATCCGCAAGGTTTCTTCAGTTCTGGCTGGGAGCCAGTTATTACCAATTCAGAGCCCTACTCTTGGTCTCACCACAGTTCCCAGGGTGTTTTCACCAAGTGCATGGCATTGGTCGCAGCTTACTTGAGACTGCCAGAATTATGAGTGTTTCCATATCTCAATGGCTCATCTGTGCTCCCACCAAGCCTCTACTGATTCAAACCAGGGACTACTTGCTCCAGCTATGTCTTCAGCTGGGCATTACAGTGAACTATGCAAAGTCTCAACTCCCCCTTACTGAAGTCCTGGAGTTCATTGGTGCTCGTCTGAACACAATGATCCAAATCGCAATACTACCTTACTCAATAATAAATACCTTACAGAGTTAAGCATCTGATTTCCTGTCTCTTCCTTCCCCCCTGCAAGGTTGGTTTTACAACTCCTGGGATCTGTGGCAGCTTCCATAACGCTAATACCAATAGGAAGATATTACACAAGGTTATGACAGTGGACACTTGCAATACAGTGCTCTGTCAGATGAAAACCCCTTTCCTGCTTCAGTACGCATTACAAGAATTTGCAAACAACACATTACCTGATGGATCATCATAGCCTAGTATGAACCTATGAACCTATCTGCCCTAGGGCATTTATAAGCCTAGCCAGAATGTGTTTGGCTTTCGCCACCTATTTTAAATTTATTTTGCTATGCCCTTTTTCGAGGTTAGTATACTGTACCTCTGTCTAACAGTGACACAGAAGTGATACCCGGGGTAAACCTATGATCTCCCATCCACTCATCAAGATTCCTCTTGAAGAGAGTCAATGAGGGACTCTGCCTAACCTGGACTGGGATTTTATTCCAGAGTGAAGGGAGCCTCTGGGTTATGAATCTGTTTCTCCAGCATGTCCTATTTATTTCAGTGCTGAGGTTCAAGTCTCTCGAGCGCGTAGCTCGATGGGATTTGGATTTTCTGAGGTGCAGCATATCCATTAATTCCGGGTTGGACATGGCTTTATACGTCCGGCAAAGATCGCCTCTGAACAGGCGGTATGCCACTGAGTAGAGCTGGAGTTTCTTTAACCGGGCAGCATATGGCATCTGTTTGAGCCCTTTGATCCTCTTGGTGAGGTACTTTTGGGGTCTTTCCAGTTGCTGCAGGTGTCTGGTAAGGTACATCCCAAAAGGGGCATTGTACTCAATTATGGGCCTGATGAGGGATGAGTAAAGAGGCACGATGACCTCCCCTGATCTAGATGTGAATCCCTTCATGATTAGGTGGGCTATATAAAATGTTTTCCTAACCACTTTGGCCACATGGTTGTCAAATGAGAGATTGCGATCAACTTGGGTCCCCAGGTCCCTAATTACTTCTTCTGTACTTAATGGATTACCACCTATGTGGTAATTTGTGGGCACTTTGTTTTTGCCAAAGGGGATGACTATACACTTTTTAGCATTTAGCTTGAGGCCATGGCTCTGGCACCAGTTGTCTGTTTCTATGAGGCCCTTTTGGAGGATGCTTGTGTCGGCTGGAGAGTTGATTATGGCGCCCAGTTTGCAGTCATCTGCGAACTTGGTCAGCCACAGTCCTTCCGTGTTGGCCTGTACCTCTGAGAAATATATACCGAACAAGAGAGGTCCCAGGACTGAGCCTTGTGGGACACCACTTGTAACTGCTTTGGAGTCTGACATGGCTCCAGCAATTCTAACCATGTGGGTTCTGTCCTTGAGCCAGTTTGCAATCCATCTAGTGACATAGGGGTTTATATTTAAGCTGGTGAGCTTATCTATAATGCCCGAGTGGGGTATTGTACCGAAGGGTTTTGCGAGGTCCAGGTAGGCTGTGTAGACCACCTTCCCCTCGTCAATGGCTTTGGTGACTGTTTCAAAGAAATCAACCAGGTTTAAGAGGCAGGATCTGCCCTTAACAAAGCTGAACTGGGTAGGATCCAGTGTCTGTAGGTCCCCAATATCTTTATTTATGAGGTCCATGATGATCCTTTCCATAGCTTTGCAGACCAAGCTAGTCAGGCTTATGGGGCGATAGTTTCCAGGATCCGTTGAGGCACCACCTTTAGGGAGAGGGACCACTGTTGCTGTACGCCACTCTTTGGGCACATATCCTGTAGTAAGGCTGAGATTAAACAGTAGTTTTATGTTTGGGTTTAGCTCTTCTTGGAGTTCATGTAGGACGCAGCCTGGGACACTGTCTGGTCCCATTGATGTTGTGTTTTTTGCTTTGGAGAGGGCAGCTCTTACCTGAGCATCTGAGATGTCAGGGAGGCAGCACTCTGCTGGGTTAGATATTTGCCCTTTTGGTGGGGAGGGGGGGGGAGAGAAGTTTGCGCTGAACCTGTCAGCTAGGATGTTGGCAATGTCTGTGGGTTCAGTGTATTTTTTGTCATTTTGGACTAATTCTGAGCATATCTGGGAATTACCACCCAGGTTCCTAACATAACTAAAGAAAGCCTTGTGATTATCCTTAGTGTCCTGTGCAATTTTTCTCTTGAAGCTGGCCTTAGACAATTTTATGAGTGCCCGTAGTTTTTTGCTAATACTGATCAGTGATGCCTTCCCTTTTTGGGATTTTGCTCTATCATTTAGTAGCTTCCTCCTTCTCTTGTATAGTTTGTTTATGGCTGGGGTCCACCAGACAGGACATCTGCCTTTGGAGGATTGGGTCTTGGTTTTATTTGGGATCGCATGATCCATGCATTCCTGAAGGTGTTCATAGAATGCGTTTATAAAGGATTCTGCGGTCTGGGCCGTATTTTCCACAGGCCCGTGGGCTTTGAAGGATTCCACCTCGGTTTTGAGGAGTGTGAAATTTGCTTTAGAGAAGTTTTTCACTGTGGTTTTCTGGGCAGGGGGTGGTGTCGGTATGTGAATATCCAGTGAGATTAGTTTATGGTCTGATCTTACCAGTGAGGGATACACTTCTGGTCTGGAGCATAGAGTCCCCATGTTGGTGATGATCAGGTCCAGTATGTTTTCCTCTTGTGGGAGTGGTAACAAGTTGTTCCATAGCATTTGAGTTTATAAATTCTAGGAACCTTTGGGCTAGGGTGTTGGAGCTAGAGTAATGCTCCCAGTCTATGTTTGGGTAGTTGAAGTCGCCCAATATAATGGTGTTTGGAGAGACCTTCATATTTTCCAGTGTTCTCAGAAAGGCCGAGTGGGGTTCCTGGGTTTGGGAGGGTGGTCTGTAGCAGGCTATAAACTGGAAGGCAGTTTAACCCACTGTTAGTTGCACATGGATAGTCTCTGATGCTTCGTGCTTTGCCACCAACCTGGAGGTGTGGGTATCTTTGATGAATATCGATACTCCCCCTCCTTTTGTGGTTCGGTCCAAGTTTTGGGGCCGAAAAGCATGGTATGAGGTATAACCTGGTAGTGCTGGGGTGCTCTCGTGAGCCCTGAACCAGGTTTCTGTTACTGCACAGATATTGATGATGTCCTTCAAGGATGCATCTGCAGTCCGTACATATGGGTTGTCCTGCCTCAGGCAGCCCTTCGGTCGGCCGGATTCCAAAGTCTGGGTCCGGCGTCGGCTGATGTTGCCCTTTTCCCTGACGTCAGAGCGCCTGGGGTATAAAAGCATCAGCCGACGCCATCTTCCCCAGTCTTTCTTGCCGCATGGTGCCCGAAGCAGAAGCAGTTCGCAAGTGACGGTCGACCAGCTCCTGTAACTTCAGCTACTGAAAACTTCAAAAGCTAAGTACCCCGTTGGGGACTCTTTCTTGCCTCAGCCGATGTCAGATCAGACGCTTAAAGTTAATAATTGCTTAACTTGTGGGAAACAAATACCTCATAAGGATTTCCATTCTTACTGCCTCCCCTGCCTAGGCCCAGACCACGACGTCTCGGCCTGTACAGTCTGTGCCTCCTTCAACCGACGCACTCTTAGGTGTCGGGCGGAGTTTGCAGAGGAATTTTTTGGGGCTAGTTACTGTTATAATATGCCGTCGGAGACTCCGACTTCTCATTTAACCAAAAAACGGAAGGATAAGGGCTGACACACGCGTACTGTGGTTTCGGCTGAAACCACGCCTAGGCCTACCGCTAGTGTCTCGGTCTCGGCTGAAACCGAGTCCTTGGTACTTCCGACCGTCGAAACCGCACAACCGACAACTTCGGCCCCGGAGGCCTCTTCTGAGTCGGTTATAGAATTTCCCTCATAAACCGGTGTCCGAGAAACATCCGCCACCATTTCCCTTGACAAAACTACACCAGCACGTGGAGCAGCCAGGCCTCCTGCATCCATGTCCATAAAGGCGTTCACAAGGGCTAAAGCTGCTAAACAGCCAAAATCTCTGCCTCCCAAGGCTATTCCTCAGGGATCCACTACAGGTTCACAGATTTTAAGTTTAGCTGAGGACCTTATTTCCTTAATTAGGGGCTCTCAGCCACATCCGGAAAGGGGCTCTCTTCCTCCTCCAGACAAAAGGCCCAGGGTTGAGCCCACTGATCCCCAGTCCTCTGATGAGGCCTCAGATGGCTCTGCTCTTTCTGATTACCAGGAGGAGGCCTTTACGGCCTATGAGGATTCTGATGCAGAGGAATCTATTCCCTCTGCCTCCCCTCCTGAAGAGCTGTCCTTTGGGGAGACCCTTCACTCCATGAGAGAGCATTTCAAATGACAGGGCCAGGAATTCTCTGATTCCAGGAAAAGATTAAGGACTTTTCTGCATTTACCTCAGCATAGACCTTTGGCTATTCCTCCTGTTTTGAATGTCATTGATGATGGGTACTCTGAGTCTAGCATTTCCCCTGACTCCCTTCCTCCGGCTCCCGTCAAACCCGATAGGTACTACAGGGTCCTGGACTCGCATCATTTCCTTTACAAGGCCCACTCTGCTGACCCTGAAACTATTTCCCAGGGCCCTAAAGGGGTTGCATCTGCCACTACTAAAAATCCACTCCCCTCTGAAAGGGAGTCCAGGGCTTTAGAGAGATGGGGGAAAAAAGTGTATACTTCTTCCACTCTTTCTGTGAGGGCATTAAATTGTCAATTCCATATGATACAGTACCAAGAGTATTTGTTAGATTAATTGCATAATAAACTGTCTTCACCTGAACCCCTAGATCGCAAGCTTCTGGATGCGCCACTGGAAAAGCAAAAGTTATTTGGCTCCACTGCTCAGGAGGTTTTAAAGAAATTTGAGGAAAAGGCTAAATCTGTACAAACAGTCAAAGATTTTCTCCAGGTACAACCACCAAGATTCAGCAGAAATTGGCCCTCTAAGAATTGGTCCTTTCCAGACACAGAGAGATTTCAAAGAGGCAAGAACAGGCGTGCCAGAGGTACAGGGCAAGCTAGAGGCTCCTACAGAGGACGTCAATGGCAGCATCCTAACCAGAGAGGTAGTGCAGGACCTACAACTGCTGCACAAGGACAGACTCAATGACTTTACCTTGACCCCGCCAACCAGGGCTCAATTGGAAGCACATTTGGGCAGAAAGCTATCTTTATTCTCAAAAAATTGGCACAGTATTACAAGGAACAAATGGACACTGCAAATAATAGACAAAGCATACAGGTTCCATTTTCATACATTGCCAAAAAGAAAAGGCATGCCAAACCTGCCACCGAATCAAAGGGCAGAGGCTTTAAAACAAATTTCCAACCTTTTGCAAATGAAAGCTATAGAAAAGGTTCCTCGCACAGAACAAGGCCAAGGATTTTATTCCAGATTATTCCTTGTCCCAAGAAAAGAAAAACAATGGAGGCCTATTCTCGACTTGTCCGCACTGAATACTTATCTCATTGTGCCAAAATTCAAAATGCTGACCTTACAGCAACCCCTTCCCATGCTGGGCAAGGGGTCTTGACTGGTAACTCTAGACCTCAAGGCGGCATACCTGCATGTCCCTATCAGACAAAGTTGCAGAAGACACCTCAGATTTCTTGCAGGTTCAGAGCATTATCAATTCTCAGCATTGCCCTTTGGCTTATCTACTGCGCCCAGAGTATTCACAAAATGCCTGGCATCAGTAATTGCACACTGCAGACTTCAGGGGATTCAAATATACCCATACCTGGACGACTGCCTTATACAAGCGGATAGCCAACAAACATTGGTAAAACACTTGAATTATGCCATACGCCTACTTCAGGCTTTGGGATACACAGTCAACATTCGAAAATCAAGACTTGTTCCATCCCAAAGAATAATATTTCTGGGTGCAAAACTAGACACAACCACCCAAATGGCTTTTCTCACAGAAGAAAAACAAGAACAACTACCGGATTACTTCAGAAACCTGGCAAAGCAAACCCAACTGACTGCAAGGAAAATACTGCAGGCCCTGGGTTTCATGGCATCTTGCATTCTTCTGATTCCATAAGCAAGGCTGCATATGAGGAAACTACAATGGTACCTAAGGAGTCTATGGTCTCAACACAGTCACAGCCTAGAAGCTTTGACCCCCCTCATCCCATGCCTTCAAAAGGAATTTCTGTGGTGGGCTCAAGCAAGCCAGTCAAACATGGGTTTGCCTTTCAGCAAACCAAATATCAGCCAAACCATTACCATGGACGCTCAGACCATGGATGGGGAGCGCACATGGAGGGCAGATGCATTCAAGGACAATGGACACAAACAGAATTTCGCCTGCACATAAACCAAAAGGAAATGTTGGCAGTGATACATTCCATCGAGGCCTTCAAGCACTTCCTACATCAAGGCCACCTGCTAATAAAGACAGACAATGCCACAGTTATGTGGTACATAAACAAGCAAGGAGGTACCCATTCTTACCCTCTTTGCAGGCTGGCAATGAATATTTGAGAACTTTCCCTAAAACTGAATATAGAGCTGCAATCCCAGTATGTACCAGGAAAAGACAAATTACTGGCGGACAGCCTAAGCAGAAACATCATGGATCCACACGAATGGATGCTGCACCCAGACACCTTTCTTCAAATAACACAATCATGGGGAAGGCCAGACATAGATCTTTTTGCCTCCCACCACAACCATCAACTGAAGAAATTCTGCACAAGGACATACCACCTACAAGCATGGAAAGTGGACTCTCTCTCTCTTTCAGCTGGGAATACTCTAACAGTATATGCATTCCCACCTCTTCCGTTAATGACCAAGGTCTTACTGAAGATCAGGACAGAACAACCAAAAGTGATTCTTATAGCTCCGGACTGGCCAAGACAACATTGGTACCCACTGTTAAGGAGCTGGTCACGCACGAAACCGTGGCCTCTACCACAATGGCCACTTCTTCTGACACAGCACAATTACAAAACTCTGCACTCCAGCCTAAAAACCTTGCAGCTGACAGCTTGGAAAATACCTTGACTCCTCGCCTGGATAAACTATCCAAAAGGGTAAAGGATATCATCAAGGAAGCTCGGCGGCCTTCCACAAGGAAGGCATATTCAGCAAAATGGAAAAGATTCCGCACTTGGAACTCCACAAAGGGCCAAGATCCGACAGTAATGAGCATTCCGCATATCCTGGAATACTTGGCAGAAATGCTCCATAATGCCCTCTCTTACTCTTCCATAAAAATTCATGCTTCAGCCATTTCAGCAGAGTACAACACTGATCCACCTGTATTTTCTCATCCGCTGCTAAAGCAGTTTCTAAGACGGATAAAAAACATCAACCCTCCAAGGAAACCACCAGTGCCTACATGGGATCTTAACTTCATGTTGGAAAAATTAACTCTACCTCCTTTTGAACCAGCAGCATCTGCAGAACTACAGTTCCTCTCTTGGAAGACTGCCTTCCTTCTGGCCATAACCTCAGCAAGAAGAGTATCTGAGTTACAGGCCCTCATGGCAGTGCAACCATTTCTTACTTTTCATCAGGACAGAGTCTCATTGAGAACCAATCCTTCATTCATGCCAAAGGTGGTATCCAGGGTCTCACTGAACCATGCTATTCACCTGCCTACCTTCTTTCCAAATCCACAAAATAAAGGAGAGAAACTTCTGCATACACTGGACATTCACAGACAGTTGCGCTACTACTTGGACAGAACTAAGACTTACAGGAAAACTGACCAGCTTTTTGTAGCATATGCTGCTGGTGTACAAGGGAAAGCAATTTCCAAACAGACAATTTCAAAATGGATAGGGAATTGCATTCGATTCTGTTACTCTTTTCATGGCAAACCTGTGCCATCCAATGTTAGACCTCATTCCACCAGAGCCACAGCCACCTCCACAGCCTTCTTAAGAGGGGTGGCTACAAAGGACACCTTAGAAGCTGCTACATGGAGCTCCATGCATACATTTTCCAAGTATTACAACTTACCATTATATTCCAGATCCAGAGCAGGCTTTGCTACTGCAGTCCTGCAGGGCATTTTAGCTACACCTTCCTTTTCTTAGGTCCTACCACCCCCAGTTTGGCTATGGTATTCTACCCATATGTAAGGACTGCAGATGCATCCTTGAAGGACATAGTACAGTTTTGTACCTACCATAAATGTAGATGTCCGATAGGTATGCATCTGCAGTCAGGATTTCCCTCCCTCCTACCCCTCTGTGGTATTCCTTGAGTAGTTATCCCTCTTTCTAGCTAGCTGGGGTTATCTATTATGGTGTATTTGTTATATATATGTATATATATATGTATATATATATATATATATATATATATATATATATATATATATATATATATGTATATATATATATATATATATATATATATATATATATCACTGTGCATGTTTGGAATTTTTTGCATCTCTCAAAATTTAGCCTTCATTAGAGGGCACCTGGCATCTGGGGCAAGAAAAACTGAGGAAGATGGCATTGGCTGATGCTTTTATACCCCAGGCGCTCTGACGTCAGGGAAAAGGGCGACATCAACCGACGCCGGGCCCAGACTTTGGAATCCGGCCGACCGAAGGGCTGCCTGAGGCAGGACAACCCATATGTAAGGACTGCAGATGCATACCTATCGGACATCTACATTTATGGTAGGTGTAAAACTGTACTTTCTCCATGCTAAGGAGAGTTTTGAGTGCGTGCATCTTGAGGTTTAGACTTCTGGCATTGAGTAGCATTACTCTTAGTTTCTTATCCCTTGTGATACCTATGGAGGTGGGTTTGTCTTTTGAGCCTTGCCTAAAAAAGGCACTATGGGGGTAGCAAGAGCCTTTGCCAATATCCGAAAGCCCAGGGGTGACAGGTGCAAGCCGTCCCTAGCGAAGCATCGTGGCTTGTCGAGCATTTCATCCCAAGCTGACAGGCATTGGATCCCCTTTGAATGACACCAGTACTTAAGCCAATTGTTGAAATTGATCATCATATTGTGGCATCATTCTTGGTGAGGGTAAGATGCTACTCAATGTCAGGGTCATACCGGCCTGGGCTACATGCTCAGAGAGCTCCTTTATGTCTCTTTTCATGTAGTCCAGGGAGGTACGTCTCGGGTCATTCACACGAGCATGGACAATGACTGAGTCATGTTTGTACTTGCCTTGGAGTGACCTGAGAGCTTGTGTTATGTGGCGGATCCTAGCGCCCTACAGGCTGCTCACCGTGACCCTCTCCTTGTTCAGCCTGGTGTGCTAGTGTGCCTGACGATAGAGTCACTTATTACAAGTGTATCAGGTGTGTTGTTTAGTCTTAAGGGCTGTGACTGTTCGGCACACTGGCTTTGTGAGATATGTGTTGCACATGTTTTGTTTTGGGGTAGCGGTTGCTTGGGTGTCTGCTTTGGAGGTCTCTGCTGCTTAGGCAGATCTTTATTTAGAGCCTCTGAGTATGTTTTTGTGTGATTATGTGTTTGGTTTGCTGTCGTGGTAGGTCTACGTGAGACTGGAATTGTAGTGAGTGTGGTTTCCTTCTCCTCCTGACTGGTTATGCCAGTACTGAGTTGAGAGAGCTTAGCCTCCAGTTTGGCTATATGGTTGCATCTCTCACATGTGTTGGAATTTGTTGGGAGGAGGAGAGGGTTGTCTGTGTACATGAGGCAGTTGTAACATTGCCTCAAGATTCCCAGATTCACCAGCTGGACTGGAGAGGAGATTGACAACTGACCTTTGGACATGCTAGAATAATATTGGGAATTCCTTAATTGAAAACAAGGGCCAGTGGGGAGTGAGGGTGTAGTGCTTTTAATTTTTAGTGCTGACTTATATAATTGCTTTAGCGAGCAAGTGCCAGGTAACTTAAGTGCAATGTGTTACAGGTAACTTAAATGCAAAAACGACAAACAGTAACTTTCTTTCAAGTGAAACAAGGAAATAAGTACAGTAAGCAATGCAGATATCACTAGTGATCCACAGAAGCGCTGAGAAGCCGCATATTAGGTGGAATTAGCATTCCAAGGAAATAACAAGCAAACAAACAAGAAGCATATAAACAAAGCTAGATTCAGCAGGCCTGGATCTAGTCTATGCTACAGCAAACAAGGTGTACCAATTTCAGTAAGATACAGTTCAAATATTCAGGCACTGTAAACCTTTAACCAGAAATTCCCAGCTCAGAAGGGCAGAGTCCAGCCTCTTCTCCCACAAGAGTGCAGACCACCAACCTTCTTAATGTAAAATAACTGGCCTGAAGCTCAAGTGCTTAAACCAGAACTAATACACTTTAAGAATAACAGACACTGGGCTCTCAATCAGCAGTTCCCAACTTAGAAGGATGAAAGCTACCTGTCCTGCCACCACAGTGCATGCCACAAACCTTCCTAATGTAAAACAACTGGTCTGAAGCCCAAGTGCTTAATCCAAAAGACTTAGAATGATAGCTACACTTTAATCAAGTTACTACCAAGCAGTAATAAATACAATTGAATACTTTAGAGAATGCCTGGATTAGTGCTCAAGTTACACAAACAAAGCTAGATCCAGCAGGCCCGAATCCAGTCTATGCTACAGCAAACAAGGCGCACCAACTTCAGTAAGAAGCAGTTCAGATGTGCATGCACTATAAACCTTTAATCAGAAATTCTCAGCTCAGAAGGGCAGAGTCCAGCCTCTCCTCCCACAAGAGTGCAGACCACCAAACCCTCTTAATGTAAAATAACTGGCCTGAAAGCCCAAGTGCTTAAACCAGAATTAATACACTTTTATAATAACAGACACTGAGCCCTCAATCAGCAGTTCCCAACCTAGAAGGATGTAAGCTATCTGTTCTGCCACTACAGTGCAGACCACAAACCCTCTCAGTGCAAAACAACTGGTCCGAAGCCCAAGTGTTTAAACCAAAAGACTAAGAATGAGTTACACCAAGCAGTAATCAGTACAATTGAAGAGAATCAGAAGAGAAGTGACTTTTAACAGCATTTTACCTGCTTGCGCTGCTTTTTTCCCAGGAAAGAGGCACCGTTTTTGGCTTGACCTTGGAACAAACTACTGGTCCCACTGTCTGTCTTTATTACAACCTCAAAAAAGAAAAAGTTAAGCAAATGGCCTTTACCACCACAACAGGCTAGCAGTTTACCTCATTTGCAGGTGGGTGACTCTGCCGTGGCCAAAGCTGGTTCCTCAGACCAGAAGAGAAATTTCTCAGGGCCGGCCTTTTTATCCTTCCACCATCCACAGCCACAGTGACTACAGATGCCCCGCAACTAGGGTGGAGGGCATACTTGGGAAGAATGGTCCAAGGCACTTGATCCTAGCTGACGGCTACTCTTCACATCATTGTCCTGGAACTGAGAGCAGCCCTATTAGCATTGCAGGCATTTCAAAGTGCTCTCTCTCTGGGGATGATTGCCATTCAGACAGAAAAATGTCTAATACATCAACAAGCAAGGAAGAACCAAGACCTATCCCCTTTATCAAGCGGTATTGAGAGTTTGGCAGTGTGCAGTCTCTTTTGGCAAGGCATATCCCTGGAAAGTCCACTGTGCTAGTAGACAAATTGAGAAGTGCCATCTTACTCCCTCATAAGTGGTCTCTCAATGTGATATTAGGAACAATTTTCTGTCAGTGGGGCCAACCATGCTGTGATCTCCTTCACCTCTCAATTCCAAGTGCAGCAACTACTAAACCCTAATCTCCTAGAGGGAGAGTCACAGAGAGTCTTTTTATTCCATGATTGGTCTTCTGGGCTCCTGTATGCTTTTCCTGTACTCTTCTAATTTCCACATTTCTACAGAAATCATCTTACAGTAAGTGCAAAGTAATCCTGATTGCTGTGTGCTGGCCTCGACAAGAAAGGTTACCCCTTTCTGTGACCTCATGTTGTGCACCTTCCTTGGGTGTTGGATCTGAATTAGGATCTTGTCTCACCCAGACATTTGTTCCGTAAAATTCACTACATGGTTTCTCCACTTCTGATGATGGCTAGACAGTGAAGGCTTTCATCTCCAGTCAAACACATCCTCATATCCCCTCAGAAGGATTTTATGAGAAAGGTTTATAAGAGTAAATAAAAAAAGATTTTCCCATTGAGCTGTTGAGGGAGAGCTCCACCCAGATGTGTTTTTTTCCCTTCTTTAATCCAAACCCAATGCTATGATCTGTTAATAAATATAATTAAAGTAGTACTTTAGTGTGACTCAATGAAATCTTGCTTTTTTCCTTCTGGTAGTTGTCTTGTATAATCTGTGATATCATTAAAATTAGTAGTGTTATCTCATTATCTCAAACTGAGATTGCCTTAAGGAAATGGTAATTGAGTGGGTCACTGCTTTTAGCAATAGGATGAATATGCCCCTCCATGTTGCAGTCAGTCTCTTTTATATGTGATGTTAATTAGAGATTATTCGCTTCAAACATCTGCTGAAAATGTGGCTTGGAACCGAAAGTGTATATCATTTTGATCATGGCTACAGTTGCTTTAGCTGTATGTGTTGTGTCCTGCCTGGGATATAACAGCTGGCCAGCTTCCAAAGCTTCAGGGTACCTTCCACATGCTCAAACCATTAGGTTTGAGCGGCAGGCCCCTCAGAGTTTTCCTGCCACAGAAGATGGTTCTTCTTTGTGGTTTATTGAGGATCAGTGGTCGGCTTGTGCTGTTCCTTTGCTGGGCAGATAAGTTCCCTTTAGGGAAACAATTCCCACATTTTAAATGTATTATTTAATTGTACTTTCCTACTTAGGAAAGTTGTTTTCCATTAGGAGTTTATGTTTTAATGGAATGTCCACAAGACTTGCTTGTACTTTTAAACAGGGGAGCACTTTTTTCCTGTCAGTTTTAAAAGTAGTTGTAAACCTTTATCTTTTTTCCTCTGTAGAAATTGTATTTTACAGTTTGGGTCCGGCAAAGTTTATTAAAGTGCTTCTGTGTTTTTGTGAGGAGAAAGTGACTTTTAACAGCATTTTACCAGCTTGCGCTGCTTTTTTCCCAGGAAAGAGGCACCGTTTTTGGCTTGACCTTGGAACAAACTACTGGTCCCACTGTCTGTCTTTATTACAACCTCAAAAAAGAAAAAGTTAAGCAAATGGCCTTTACCACCACAACAGGCTAGCAGTTTACCTCATTTGCAGGTGGGTGACTCTGCTGTGGCCAAAGATGGTTCCTCAGACCATTCATCTTTTACTCTGGATGCAGCCACTATAGATTGGGGGTTAGCTATGTCCTTGGGATCCCCACAGTGAGCAAGGGAAGAGCCCCTGTTGTTGGTCCTAGGAGAGGGAAAGTACAGTTGTGTAAAATCCTACCATAACCTTAGATGTCCTTGCCTTCACCACTGCAGTATTCCTTACAAATGGGATTCCCTGCAGTGAAGCCCATCATCCGGCCGGTTTACCAAAGCCTACCGTTGCTTTAAGTTACGCTAAATGACACCTGCACACTTCTTGCATAGGGTAGGGCATAAAGGTGATGTTCAGGCATACCATCCTCAGAACTGATTGTCCCAGTAGGAACAGCAGTACAAAGAAAACCTGCACATCCAGGAAGGAAAAAAGACCAGGGGGATGGAGGGAGGGCATGAATACTGCAGTGGTGAAAGCAAGGACATCTACCGTTATGGTAAGATTTTGCACAACTGTACTATGTCCTTACATTCACTGCTAAAGTATTCCTTACAAATGGGAGAGTGCCAAAGCTCAAGAAGAAACTTGGGAGGAGGAAGCAGCATAG
The DNA here is from genome assembly GCF_019279795.1 of Protopterus annectens. Classification (NCBI taxonomy): domain Eukaryota; kingdom Metazoa; phylum Chordata; order Ceratodontiformes; family Protopteridae; genus Protopterus; species Protopterus annectens. The sequence continues at coordinate 1,708,145,810 of NC_056725.1, forward strand.
CCCTCCAAGAACCCATGAAGAATGGCAGCAGCAAAACCAGCTGTAGCTCTGGAGATGCCATCCAGCTGGTAATGTTTGGTAAAGGTATGCACAGAAGTCCAGGTAGTAGCTTCAAGAATAGAATTATCATCTAAGCCTTTGAAAAAAAGCACCAGAAGAAGCCACAGCTGTAGTGTAATAAGCCTTTACAGAAGAAGGAAGGCTCCTGCCATGAAAAGTGTAACAAAAGGAAATTGCCTTTGAAATCCAAGTGGAAATAGTTTGCTGGGAGACGGCCAAACCTAAAAATGGAGGATGAAGTAAAACAAGTAACTGGTCAGATTTTCTGATAGCTTTAGTTTTATCCAAATAAAATCTGATCTGTCTGTACACATCTAAAGTATGCAGTACCCTGTCACTGTCAGATTGCGGAGAGGGGAACAAAGTAGGCAAATTAATAGACAGATTAAGTGATGACTCAACCACCTTGGCCATGAAAGAAGGATTAGTACGCAAGAACACCCTGTCCTCGTGAAGTATCAAAAAAGGTGGACAAGCCATAGGGTCTATATCATATGAGCGAATCTCACAAATTGTGAACGCTCATAATATCGAACGTACCAGACCTCAAAGTGCTTTTTCTGAGATCACGGTACAGTGAAGAATGGGATATTTGCCCTTTCCTCCCTGTAGTGCGATCTCGGAGTTAGAATATATATTTAGCATGGGGTGTGGGGGGCACAGCCCCCAAACAATAGAAAGTTTGAGGTCCGGTACGTTCGATATTATGAGCATTCACAATTTGTGTGATTAGCTCATATGATATAGACCCCAAGCCATAAGGACTTGCAACTCAGATACCCGTCTGACAGAAGTAAGAGCTAACAAAAGAACAGTCTTCCAGGAACAGTGGTGCAAGGAAGCTGAAACAGGCTCAAAAGGAGCCTGAGTCAGTTTTTCCACAACGAAATTAAGATCTCAGGGAGGAGGCAAAGCCTTCCTGGGAGGTCTAATATTAAGGATGCCTTTAAGAAATTGCTTAGTCTCAAATCTAGAAGCTAATGGGAGAGTTAAAGGCATACTAGCAGAAAGAGCTGATAAGTGGGCCTTATTAGAAGACTAGGCCAAACCAACATTGAGCAACTCACACAAATAAGACAGAATCAAAGGAACAGCCACAGAAAGTGGATCCAGGTCACAAGACAGACACCAAATAGAAAACCTCTTCCCATTTAGATAAGCGGGATTTCCTAGTAGTAGGATGTTCTTCGTGTTTGACTGTTGCAGTCATTACATTTGGGTTATCTGCTTGCAGGTAGCCCTCAGTCGGCCTGATTATCAAAGTCTTGGGTCCTGCGTTGGTTGCTGTCTCATCTTCCATGACGTCAGGTAGTCAGGGGTATAAAGCATGCAGCTGATGCCATTACATCAGTCTTTCTTGCCGTGTGGTGCCCGAAGCAGAAGCAGTTCGCAAGTGCCGGTCGGCCGACTCCTGAAATTTTTGTTTTCGAGTTTCAGATCCGAAGTCTTCAACAAAGCTAAGTACCCCATTGGGGATCCTTTATCTTGCTCTAAACCGATGTCAGTAAAAGTTAACAATTGTATTACTTGTGGAAAGCAAATGGCTCATAAAGATTTTCATTCGTACTGCATTCCTTGCTTAGGCCTAGACCACAACGTCCCTCGCTGTCGATTTTATGACTTATTCAATCCTCGAACTGTTCATCGTTTGTTCATATTCGCATCTAACTATTTTGGTACTCGGTTCAATTATCCAGAAATGGCTTCGGTAAGCCATCTGATTACCGACATTCCAAAAAAATGTAAAGACAGAGACAGACCGCATAGGTCCAAAGCTGCCGACGACGCTTCTGTTAAGCTAGTCACCAGTTTGCCGGTACTCAGTGAGGTGCTTTTGCAGCCCCTGATACCCGCTACTTCCGATTCGCAGGCCTCTACTGAGACCCATTTCGAGTCCGGTATGCCACGAGATGCTTCTTCGACTATGGAACCTGCGGATGTCTCTATCTTGGATGTGTCTGGTGCCACTGTGCGGGCACCGGCTTCTGAGGGTCTATTCAGGCCTACTGGCTTGCATATCAAACAGACGCCCTCTTCTTCTTCAAGGCCTAAAACTCTATCCATGCGTAGAAAACAGACTCCCAGACCGCATGGTCAGGCCCCTATGCCTAAAATACAAATTATTAGAATGGCTGAAAACCTTATTACTCTAATCAGGGAAAGCCACCCTTCTCTCTCTGAGACCTAGAACTGATTTTCCTTCTGATTCTTCTTATCAGGATTCTAAAATTTCTGTTTCTTCTGATGGCCAGGATTTGCCCTTATCTACCTATGAGGATTCTGATGAAGAGGACTCTATTCCCTCTGCTTCCCCTCCAGAAGATTTCTCTTTTGGTGAAATTTTGCATACTGTTAGGGAGCATTTCCGCTGAGAAAGCCAGGATTACTCTGACTCCAAAAAGAGGCTTAGGGAATTCTTACTCCTACCTCAACACAGGCCTGTAGCTATCCCTCCTGTACTGGACATTGTAGATGATGCCTTCTTAGAATCTAGCCTGGCCCCAGACACTTTACCCCCGGCTCCCAGGAAACCTGACTGGTATTACAGAGTACCTGATTCTCACAAGTTCCTCTTTAAGAATCCTACTGTGGATCTAGAGACCATTTCACAGGGACCCAAAGGCATTAAGGCTACTACTGCCAAAAACTGTACCCCCTCTGATAGAGATTCCAGGGCCCTGGACAGGTGGGGTAAGAAGGTAGACACTTCTGCTACTTTGGCCATTAAGGCCTTAAACTGTCAGTTTCATATGTTAAAGTATCAACAGCATATTATTGGATTACTTAAACAGAATATGATGTTGATTCCTGACTGTGCTGAAAATAAAGAATTACAGGATTTAATGCACTCTGCTGAACAAGTTGGTAAACGTACTTTGCAATGTGGCTTTGATTCCTTAGAGGCATCTTGCAGGGCTGCTCTCACTGGGTCTGTACTTAGAAGGCATGCTTGGCTTAAGGAGCAAACTTTGCCAGATCATGTTAAAGCTAAATTACTGAATGCTCCCTTAAACCAAGACAGCCTGTTTGGCAACAAAGCAGAAGTAGTGCTTAAAAAGATGGAGGAAAAAGCCAAATCTATGCAAACTGTTAAAGATTTCCTGCAAGTACAGCCTCCCAGATTTAGTAGGCACTGTCCTTCTAAGAACTGGTCCTTTCCTGTCTCTTCCAGGCCTTCTCAGTCCAAACCCAGGACCGGCAGACCACCCAGGCTTCAGGCTTAAGGTACTTACAGGCCTAAGCAGTGGGGGGCTCCCACTTCCAAAGCTGGAAGTAGCAAGACACCCCTCTATGGCAAACTGTCACAATGACTTAACCTTAAACCTTCTAATCCCTGCTCAGCTGACTGTTCCTTTAGGGGGGAAAGATCGCCCTGCATGCAAAAAACTGGGAACTCATTAACCAAGACAAATGGGTCTTAAATGTTGTTTCCCAAGAATACAGGTTCCACTTTCACTCCTTACCAACCCCAAACGGTTGGCCAGACCTACCTCCAAATCAGTGGGCAGAGGCTCAAAAGCAGGTTCTCTTGCTTCTAAGTATCAGGGCTATTCAACCTGTCCCAGAAGAGGAATTGGGGGGGGGGGGGGCAAGGTTTTTACTCGAGACTTTTTCTGGTACCCAGAAAAGACGATTCCTGGTGTCCTGTCCTGGACCTGTCTATCCTAAACACCTTTTTGGTAATCCTAAAATTCAAAATGCTAACTCTTCATCAGCTGCTTCCCATGCTAGGCAAAAATGCCTGGTTGGCAACATTGAATTTAAAGGAAGCTTACCTGCACATCCCAATAAGGGAATCTTGCCGAAAGTACCTACACTTCAGAGCAGGCTACATGCACTGTCAGTTCTCTGCACTGCCCTTTGGCTTATCTACTGCGCCCAGGGTATTCACAAAGTGCCTAGCTCCAGTCATTGCATTGGCAAAGAAATATTCAAATATACCCGTACCTGGATGATTGTCAAATTCAGGCAGAAAGCCAGAACATACTATTAAATCATCTGGCATTTGTAAAGAAACTAACCTCACTGGGGTACACCATAAACGAAAATAAATCACACATAGTACCCTGCCAACAAATTGTATTCCTGGCAGCAAGCTTGAATACAACTTCCCAGATGGCCTACCTCACGCCAGAGAAGCAAGTTTGACAGCCTACTTCAAACTACTGGCCACAAAGACCCAGCTATCTGCAAGGAAAATACTACAAGTCCTGGGGTTCATGGCCTCTTGCATTCTACTAATTCCATATGCAAGACTGCATATGAGGAAACTACAATGATATCTAAAAACCCTATGGTGTCAACATTCTCAGGACCTGGAATCAATGATTCCTATAATTCCTTGTATAAAGACAGAGTTCCTTTGGTGGGCAGAGGCCTGCCACTGCAACAAAGGAATGCCATTCACTCTACCCCCTGCCGCCCAAACCCTAACAGATGCATCAGACTATGCATGGGGGGGCTCACTTGGCAGGGCAGTGCATTCAGGGCAAATGGAACCAGAGTCAAATGCACCTGGATATCAATCAAAAAGAAATGTTAGCTGTACAGAATTCTGATAGCCTTCAAGGACCGCATTCTTCCAGGACAATTATTGGTAAAGACTGACAACACCGCCGTTATGTGGTACATAAACAAGCAGGGGGAAACCCACTCATACCCTTTCTGCAGACTAGCCATGGCTCTGTGGAACACAGCCTTGAGCTACCAAGTGCACCTACAAGCTCAATTTCTGCCAGGCAAACTAAATACACTGGCAGACGACCTAAGCAGAAATCTCATGGACCCACACGAGTGGAAACTGGAACCAAAGATATTCAACATTTTGAGAAACAAATGGGGGAGCCCAGAGATAGACCTGTTTGCCTCCCCTCAGAACTACAAATTGGACAAATTCTGTAAAAGGACTCCCCACAGACAAGCTTGGAAGGTGGATGTCCTGTCCTTCACCTGGAAAAACCTCTCAGTTTTTTGCCTTTCCCCCTCTGCCTCTCTTCACCAAAGTTCTTCTAAAGATCAAACAGGACAAACCAAGGACATTACTCATTGCATCAGACTGGCCACGCCAACACTGGTGTACCCCCTCTTGCGCAGTGTGTCACTGCTGGAACCATGGCACCTGCCTCAGACCCCTTCCCTGCTGTCCCAGCAGAAGGGTCAGATTCTACACCCCCAGCTACAAACCCTGAACCTTGCAGCCTGGCTAATTACCTGAGCTCTCCATTACCAGCCCTCAGTAAGCAAGTGCTGGATGTCATTCTGGAGGCAAGGAGGCCTAATACTAGAAAATCCTATGCTGAAAAGTGGAAAAGATTCTGTTCCTGGAGCCAAACTCAGGGGATGGGCACAACAGTGCCCAATTTACCGCATATTCTTAAATATTTAACAGAGATGCTTCACAAAGACTTTTCCTTCTCTTCTTTTAAAATTCATGCCTCAGCCATTTCAGCACATTATAATACAGAGCCACCCCTCTTCTCTCATCTACTGCTGAAGCAATTCCTCAGAGGGGCCAAAAACTTAAGACCACCCAGGAGAGCCCCTACTCCAGCCTGGGACCTTAACTTTGTATTGGAAAAGCTCACTCTACCTCCCTTTGAGCCAGGTGCAACTGCAGAATTGAAATTCCTTTCTTGGAAAACCGCCTAACTTCTAGCCATCATTTCAGCAAGAAGAGTATCTGAATTACAGGCCATCAGTGGAGCCTTTCATCATCTTTCATGTGGACAGGGTGTCCCTAGGACCAACCCTTCATTTATGCCCAAGGTGGTATCCAGTGTGGCCCTTAATCAGTCCATTAATTTGCCAACGTTCTTTTCTAATCCACAGAACAAAGGGGAACAAATTCTGCACTCATTGCACGTGCACAGACAGCTTGGATTGTATTTGGACAGGACTAAGCCTCTCAGGAAATCTGAACAGCTGCTGGTTGCCTTTGCTGCAGGGGCAGAGGGGAAGGCCAGTTCAAAGCAAACCATTTCTAAGTGGATAAGCCATTGCATTCATTTCTGCTACAAGCATCATGGAAAACCTACCCCACAGGGGATTAAGACCCCATTCCACCAGGGCTGCATCTACTTCTACAGCCTTTCTCAGAGGTGGTCCTACCAGGGACATCCTAGAAGCTGCTACCTGTAGTTCTGTACATACCTTCACCAAGCATTCCCACTAGCCAATTATTTCTAAATCCAGAGCTGGTTTTGCCTGTGCAGTCTTGCAGGGCCTAATAGCTGGTCCTAATGCTCTCTAATTGCCTCCTGCCTTCCTTAGCTTTGGGAATCTACCCAAATGTAATGACTGCAACATTGAAACACGAAGAACATAGCACAGTTGTGTACACTTACCATAAATGTAGATGTTCGAGTCTATTCACTGTCGCAGTCCTGGTTACCCTCCATCCAGCCACCTGACTTCTATTGACTATACCTCTCTTCTTGCTTACAATATTTAAAGCTTTCTGGTGTATTTGCTTTTTGTTGGAGGTGTAACTTTGTATATAATTGCTTCCCATTATGGGGGCAGCTGACATCTGGGGCAAGAAAAACTGATGTAATGGCATCGGCAGCATGCTTTATACCCCTTACTACCTGACGTCATGGACGATGAGACAGCAACCGATGCAGGACCCAAGACTTGATAATCAGGTCGACTGAGGGCTACCTGCAAGCAGATAACCCAAATGTAATGACTGCAACAGTGAGTACACTCTAACATCTACATTTATGGTAAGTGTACACAACTGTACTTTTCCTGGCCTCCTGCAGCACATCCTTCAGAAAAAAGGTGTCTGTGAGGAATCAAAACCCTATCACCTATAGTGTCAGTTGAAGCATGGACAGGTGGGCATGGATGAAAGGCCCCTTATTTTGTGTGAGGGGATCCACCCTGTGAGGTAACTTGTAATAATCTCCCCTGGCTAGATGCAAAGGTAGAGGGAACCAGTGTTGTTGTGGCCAAAAGGGAGTCGCCAATAAGATTTTGGGAGCATCCTGCTGAGTCTTGAACAGGACTCTTGGAAAGAGAGGAAGGGGAGGGAGTGCATAAAGAAACATTCCCTACCAAGAAAATGAGAGGGCGGCTACCTTCCATACCAGAGAACCTGGGACTCTGGCACAAAACAGTGGAAGTTGTCTGTTCAGAGGGGAGGCAAAGAGATCTACTTGAGGAGTTGGTGAACAATGTTCAGAAACGCACCCATGTGAAGCATCCATTCGTGGGATTGAGTGAAGGACCTGCTCAAATTGTCTGCCAGAACGTTCTGATCTGAAGCAATGTAAATTGCCTGAGAAGTCGCTGTATATTGGATGGCCAGATCCCATACCAGGAGTGCCAGCCGGCAAAGACAGTAAGATGCCATACCCCCCTGTTTGCTGATATACCACATGACTGTGGTATTGTCTGTGAATACCTTGAGAGGCTGTGGAGACAAAAGAGGATGAAAGGCTTGAAGAGCCAGCAGAAGAGCCCTCCTCTCTTTGATGTTGATGTGCTCCTTCCTCTGACGAGGCAACCACACTCCCTGAACCCTCAGGGAGCCAAATGTTGCTCCTCATCTCACATCTGAAGCATCTCTGAACAGATCCTGAGAGGGAAGAGGAGGCTGAAAAGGGAATCCAGGATTCAGAGACAACTGTTGAATCCAGCACAGAAGGAGAAGAGGAACAGGAAAGTCTAGAGGATGCGTATGGTGAAGCCACACCCACTTCAAAAACCACTGGAACTTCCTCATGTGGAATTTGGCCAGAGGGAGCATCGGAATGGTGGGAGCCATGAACCCCAGAGCTCTCAGTAACTCACTGGCTGTAATGGAGGCCAGGTTAAGAAGAGTTTGAAAGAAAGAAATGAGAGTTAATGCCTTTGGAGGAGGCAGGGATGCCAGCATTGGCACAGTTTGTAACCTGCAGCCCAGAAAGACATGATCCTGAGAAGGAGTCAGGGAAGACTTTTTAAAGTTTGTGAACCCCCAGCTCTGAAGAAGAGAATTGGTAAAGTGAAGATTTCGCAAAACCACCTCTGGAGAACATGCCTGAATTAGCAGGTCATCCAAATAAGGAAATATTTGGATCCCTTGAAGGATGCAAAAGGCAATCACAGGAGCGAGGCATGTGGTGAACACCCTTGGGGGCAGTAGAAAGGCCAAAGGGCAAAGCACAGAACTGAAAATGCAAGGAAGCAACAGAGAAACGCAAAAATCTCAAGTCCAGAGACACCAGAACGGCAAGAGAGGAAAAAGAGACTGAAGAGACAACATCCAAAAGGAAGGCACCTTCAGAAAGGTGTTTAGATGGGGGAGGTCTAGATTAGGTTTCCAAGTACCTTCTTTTCTGGGCACTAGAAACCTTCTTGAATAAAACTCTTTCCCCCTTTGGAACACAGGCACCTCTTGAATAGTACCCTGAGACAAGAGATCTCGAAGAACCTCTGGGGAAAAAGGAGGTTGTTCCCGAGGAGGCTGAGGAATGCCCATAAAAGGAGGATGGGAAATCCAGACCACAAAGTACCGTTGCCGAATGATTGACAGAACCCAAGAATCCTGGGTGATTTGGAGCCAAACAGGAAGAGAAAGAGAAATGTGGCTGGGAATGGGTGGATAGTCAGACAGCATCTGGTTTGTCAGGAAAGGAAGGCTTAAGAATCCCTGCAGTCTTGAGTGGCCTTAGCAGGAGAAGTCCATTTACTACTCTTTTTACCGTTAGGAGGAGGGCGAGACTGCCTATGAACAAAGACTAGCTTAGAAGGATAGTTTCCCTGAAAATTAGGCACAGGAGAAACAGACATGCTTAAGCTCCTGTAAAGCCTTCCCCTCGACCTGAAGAGACTTAAGTAAACCAGCAGCCGCTTCTCCAAACAAGACTGTTATCCAGAGGAGCATCTATTGACTTAGCCTTAATATCATTGGGCAGAGGCTGAAGCCAAAGCCACGAATATCTCCTCAGAACTGAACCAGAAACAGCAGCCCTAGAAGAGGCATCTGCTGCATCATTAACTACATTTGATAGAATGACGAACTACCTGAGAGGAAGTCCCAAGCAAAGAAAAAGCAGAAGATTTATTCCCAGAGTCTGGAAGATCAGAAAGAATCTAACAAGCCTGAGAAAGAAGAGCCAAGACATACCTAGAGATATAGGTCTAATAATTAATAGCCCTAAAAGCTAGGGTAGTCAAAGTGTAAACCTTCTTACCTAGACTATCCTTTGTTCTACTGTCGTTGTCAGAAGGCAGTAACTTGGACGAAGGAAGCAATTGAGATGGCTTATCAGAGGCTACAGACACCACAGAAGGGTTAGCAGCAGGACATTAAAACAAAAAGGAACAATCTTTGGTGCTCCAGGTGAGACCTGAACTCACAAGCTTGGCATTGCTTAGTACTGCTTTATAAGTACCATGCACCAACCAATTGCATCACTGGAGCAACTACAAAGAGTTTTGGGGACAAACGCCTGACAAAGTGAACAAGATATATGGTCGTGAGCAGCACCCAGGCAAAAAAGACACTTATCGTGGTGCTCTTTATGGGGAATCCGTCTCCCACACTGGCATTTACCCTTCTTGGATGACATTAACCCCAAACAGCACAAAACAAACAGAAAAAGTAACCAAAAACCCAACAGGTCTATATTATATACTGGAAGTTTTATAACTTAGAATACCATATGATCGACACCATATGGTCGAAGTTATAAAACTTCAAATATATAAAACAAAATAAAAGAACAAACCCTAAACTAAGGGTTATAGGCAAGGGGCTGCATCCCCCACACCCCCAGGTCTTTAACTGTACCAACTCCGAGACCGCACTGTAATGCGATAAAGGGAAGATTTCCCATTACTCCACTGTAGTGCGATCTTGGAGTTGGTATATTTAAAGAGTGGGGGGGTGTGGGTGGGGGGGGGGTGCAAGGGGGCTTGCTCCCCTGCTTTAACCTTTTAGGTTGCTTTTTTTTTTTTTTTTTTAACTGTTCGAAGTTTTATAATGTCGACCATATGATGTCAATCATATGGTATTCGAAGTTATAAAACTTTGTTTATATAGTATCGACCCACAGCCAACTGGGTACTTGTCTGCAACTGTGAGGACTCCAGCAAACAGGAGTAAGTATAAGAATGCCAAGAAACAGAAAAATGGTAAAAAACGGACTGAGGTAACAGAGAGTTTAAAACACTGGGCTGACTGCAAAGAAGTTCTGAGGATGGTACGCGTGAACGTCACCTTTATTCCTTACCCTGTGCAAGGAGTGTGCAGGTGAAGTTCAGCATACCTTAAAGCAACAGTAGACTTTGGTAAACTGGCCAGATGATGGGCTTCATTACAGGGAATCCCATTTGTAAGGAATACTGCAGCAGTGAATGTAAGGACATCAGAAAGTCTTTCTTCCCTGTTTAGGCAGAATGTTGTGCTTCAGAGCTGCCCCACATGGGGCCCGGGGGACTTTCTGGTTCTTTGGATCCAGGGGTTTCCTCGGATCATGTGGGGGGAGCCTTCGACAGCCACACACTCGGGTCCAGCCATTCCTCCCTCAGAGGCACCGGAGTCTATCTCGGAATTATCGTTTCCACACAAGACGTAGAGACCCAGAGTCTCAGGATGCCCCAATGGGCAAACCCTTCTCTTCCGAAACTTCTCCGGAATGCCCTTCTGAAGAGGCCCCTCATAAGAGATTATGCAAGAGGAAGCATTTGGACTCCCCACAGGACTCTGTCACTTCTGACTCAGACCTCGATGACTCAGAAGGGTCGCTGCGGTTGCCCTCTGAAGATGTCTCCTTTGCAGACATCTTACAGATCCTTAAACAGAGCGGTAGCTGGAAGCCCATCACCCCTTCTGATGAGGAATCTGTTCACCTGAAGGCTTTTGGGTCTCACCCTTCCCCCACTTGGGTGTCTCCGACTTTTGACGAACTCATGGAACTGGTTTGTCAAAAGGAGTGGGAGTCTCCAGACACAGTGGAACCTGTCTCTAGGAGGTCAAATAAATGTATCACTTCTCCGGAAGACAAAACTTTTCAAATGAAAGGTGTCCCAGTAGATGCTATGGTGGTGGCGGCAGCAGCCCACCAAAAAGGAATGGTCTGAGAGGTACATCCTCTGTCCATCCTCCAAACAAAGACTTGCGCATGGTGGACATGTACATGTTTTCTTCAACGATCTTCACACTCAGGTCACTGAATTATCTTATCCATTTCACTAGGCTACAGAGAGATCTCCTGAAGTAGCTTGGAGACACTCTCCAGGGTTCAGTAGCTGTGGGGATAACAGGTAAAGTGTCCACCCAGCTTTCCACCCTTAATTCAGTAGTGAACTTGTCCATGAGGCTTGTTTCTTATGCAGCCAATGGAGTGAGTAGGTCAGCAGGTTCAGGAATTGCCCTTAGGAGACATTCCTGGATGCGCTTGTGTAACTTTGCGGAACCCTTCAAGTCATCCTTTATTAACACCCCCTTCAATGGCTCGTCCCTGTTCGGGCCTAAAGTCAAAGAAACACTAACCAGGTGTGAACAGGAAGGAAAGGCTCTCTCTACTGTCCATTTTTCCACACCTTCTAGACCCTATCCCAAGGGTCAAAAGGAAGGGAAAATGTGGTTTCAAAACTCCCAGAGAGCCTTTCAAGACACACATGGTGAACCTTCCTCCAGGGGCAGAGGAGGAAGTAATAATGGAAGACGCCGGCCAGGTGACAGAGGCGGTCTGCAAAACCAGGGAGACTGAGAATCTTTCTTTGGTAAACCCTTTTAGTGCTCCTGAAAGAAGGCCTGCCTGTCCCTCTCTGGAGGCAGTCGGGGGTTGCTTATCTTTGTACCTAGATGCCTGGCTAAAAATAACAAAAGACAAGTGGGTACCAAGTATCATATCCAGAGGTTACTCTATACCCTTTTCCATGCCACCCCCACTAATGAAAAGGATTCTGGACGTTCCACCCAGTCACAGGAAGCAAGCAACCATAGAAGTTCAGAAATTGCTAGAAAAAAGAGTCCTCCAACCGGTCCCCGCAGACCAGATAGGATCCGGGACTTACTCAAGGTTTTTTTTAGTTCCAAAGAAAACAGGGGACTGGAGACCTGTACTGGATCTCAGCAGACTGAACAAATAGTTTCATAGGTTGGTACTAAGCTATCGGCCCTAGGTCCTATACAAGCCTAGCCATAACAGTTCCCTGGCTATTTCTTCCCACAATATTTACTTCCCTGGACCCCTGTCTAGCAGGGCGACTGACGTGATCCCCAGGGTAAAGTTCCTATCTGCCATCCAGTCGTCAAGGTTCCTTTTGAAGAGAGGCAAGGTGGCGCTCTGCTTGACATGTATGGGCAGTTTATTCCAGAGTATGGGGAGTCTCTGGGTCAGGAACCTATCCCTCCAGCATGTTTTGTTCATTGTGATGACAAGGTTTAGGTCCCTGAAGCGTGTGGCTCCAATGGATTGGGATTTCTTTAAGTGTAGCATGTCCAACAGCTCTGGGTTTGACTTGGCCTTGTATGCTAAGCAGAGATCGCCTCTGAGTAGACGATATGCTACAAAGTATAGCTGGGTTTTTTTTTAGTCTGTCAGCATAGGTCATCTGCTTTAGGCCTGTGGTTCTTTTAGTGAGGTGTTTCTGCGGCCTTCCCAGTTGTTGCAGATGTCTTGTGAGGTACATACCAAACGGGACATTGTACTCTATGATGGGTCTAATGAGGGATGAGTACAGTGGGACAATGACTACCTTTTTTCTGGATGAAAAGCCCTTGTTGATGAGGTGTGCCACATAGAAGGATTTCCTGACTGTTGTGCTATGTGGTTATCGAAGGTGAGACCACTGTCCACCTGTGTTCCTAAGTCTCTTATCACACTTTCGGTGTTTAGTGTACTGCCACCTATGTGGTAATTCATGGGTACATGTTTTTCCACAAAGGGGATAACTATACACTTCTTGGCATTGAGCTTGAGCCCATGGCTCTGGCACCAAGCATCTGTAAAAAAGACAAAGTTCTGGATGGTTACACTGCAGTCTATACTCCCTTTTCTGGGAAAAGACAATTGGATGTGCTCTGTAGACCTCCAGGATGCATACTACTACATAAAGATGGACAGGCCATCCAGGAGTCACCTACGCTTTAGGCTGGTAGCCAGTCATTGCCAATTCCGAGCGCTGCCCTTTGGTCTCACTACAGCCTCCAGAGTATTCATCAAATGCATGGCAGTGGCTGTGGCTCACCTGAGGCATTCAGGATTCCGAGTGTTTCCATATTTAGACGACTGGCTCCTAACCGCCACCACCAATCATCTACTTTCACAAGTAAGAGACACCACCTTGAATCTCTGTGCTGATTTAAGAATTGCACTAAACTACGAAAAATCTGCCTTATTGCCGTCTCAACATATCGTTTTTATAGGTGCAGAGTTGGACACTATTACAGTGATGGTAAAACTTCCACCAGACAGGATACAGACCCTTTGAGCACAAGTTCGAGACCTCCTCTTAAAAACATAGACTAAAGCAAGGACAGTTCTCAAAGTATTAGGCACAGTGGCAGCAGCAATTAATTAATGTAATCTCCCTAACCCGGATGCACATGAAATTCTTACAGTGGCTTCTATTCACCCAATGGTCCATGCAGGAACTTCCAATGTCGCATCAGATAATGCTAACAGAATCTTGCAGGAGAGACCTACGTTGGTGGTTACACTCGGATCAAGTGACCTTAGGTCGTCGCTTCATTCTCCCATCTCCTCTAGCCACAGTGACCAAGTGTGTGGGGGGGTATTATCAGGGAAGGACAGCCCACGACAGATGGCAGGATCAAGAGGCCCATTTGCATATCAATGTCCTAGAGATGAGAGCGGTGCTTCTGGCATTGCAGGCATTCCAGGCATTCCAAGACTATCTCCCATTAGGAACAGTTGCAGTCCAAACAGACAACATGTCAGTTGTTTGGTATATATACAAACAAGGCAGAACCAAATATATTACCCCTTTTGTTGAGAGGCACTGAGAGTATGGCAGTGGGCAACTTCCTCCCAACGCTTTCTGACAGCAACACACATCCCAGGGAAATCCAACGAAATAGCAGACAAACTCAGCAGAGCAATTCTAATGCCTCATGAGTGGTCCCTGAAACAAGAAGTGGTGGAAATGATTTTCCGAAAATGGGGCCAGCCTTGCTGCTATCTTTTTGCCACGTCCATGAACACAAAATGCAGCAGCTACTTTGCCCTAATCCCCCCCCCCCCGAGGGGGAATCCCCAAGGGGTGCACTTGTACGGGCCTACTTCATAACATTGAAATTTCATAACGTTGAATTTCATAACATTGAGACCATAACATTGAAAATTTAAAACACTGAAAACCCAAAACATTGAAGACTCAGGACATTGAAAGTGTGCTTCATAACACTGAAAACTACATTGCACAAGTAAATAAGATCCCCTCCACCTACAGCACCTAACTAACAAACACACTTTATAGTATGTTTCTGTGGGGGGGGCAAGCTCCCCTGCACCCCCCATTTGGGGGGCTCTGGCCCCCACACCCCCTGTAAATTAAATGTATCAACTCCAAGATCGCACTACAGTGCAAAAAAGTTAATTTCCTAACCTCAGTGTGACTTTTCAGTGTTTTGAGTTTTCAGTGTTTTGGGATTTAGATGTTTTGGTCTCAATGTTATGAAATTCAACGTTATGAGATTTGTGTTATGAAGTAGACCCACTTGTACACGATTGGCCCCTGGGTCTCTATGCTTTCTCCCCTTTTCCTTTGATACCCAAAGTTCTTCAGAAAGCCAGTGTTTTGGGAAGGTCCTTAATTCTGATAGCCCCTTACTGGCCTTGCTAGATTTGGTTCCCCTTCCTATGGCTTCATCTTCAGGAAGAGCCTTGAATTCTGGACCCAGTACCAGATCTCCTGATCCATTCATCAGGGGCTCTCCATCCATCCCTTCAGACCCTCAAGTTGACAGCTTGGCTGATGTAATTCGAAATATAGCCAGGCTACAAAACCTTTCATCTGCAGCACACCATATCCTGATTTCTTCTCACAAGACATCTACGAGAAGATTATATCTCCGCAAATGGAACATATTTTCAATCTAGGCATTAGAGAATCATACTGACTGTTGTTCAGCACCTATATCTTCCTTTATAGAGTTCTTGATGAAGCTTTTTAATGAGGGAGCAGCTGCAGCTATATTCAAGCACAATTAGCAGCAATCTCAAATTTTCATTTTGGGAATGAAGGACCAAGTAATATGTCCCATATACTATTAAAGGCTTTTCTAAGCAGCACTAATCTTTTGACACCACCCCACTACCACCATAGAACCTGAATTGTATACTATCCAGGATAACCCCCCCCTTTTGAACCTGCGTCATCATGTGACTTAAATTCTTTAACATGGAAGACCATTTTCCTAGTGGCCATCACCTCAGCTAGGAGGGTTTCGGAGTTACAAGCATCGTCTATTAAATGCACATGTATATTGTTTCTCAGTGACAGGGTGTCACTCCAAACAAACCCAACCGTTTTATCAAACGTATGTTCAGAATCCAACTTGAATCAGTCCATAGACTTACCAGTCCCCCCCCCCAACTATTTAATAAGGCAGAGTATATGCTTCACCGACCTGATGTTCATAGACAGATGCATTTCTAATTACACAGAACAAAAGACTTCAGAAAAATGGATCAACTGTTTGTTTCATTGTCAGATTGTAAAAAAGTAAAAAACACCAAGCACAAACAAACTGAATAACAAATTACTGAGCAAAGTAAAAAGAAGGCACTCGTAGTAATAGTTAAGTGCTTTCCGTTTATGATAGTTCACAAACTTCTTCAGACAGATACAAAATAACTGGAACACATTTAAATACAATTGATTAACCAATCAACAAGAAAGTTAAAAAACACACAATGTAACCACCCACTTTTAAAAACAAGTAGCTCTAACTATTATCAAGTTAACATCACTCAAACAATAAAAATACATTAAAAAACAGATTAATTAACTTAACGAATTAAACTTTTAAGCTTTAGAATACTACTTATAGTACATCCTTCATTTAAGCCAGGAAGACTATAAGCATTCAGCCTAATTTGCCATGTAAGTTCTAATTCATCCAGTCTAAGTACATCTGGGCCACCTCTTAAATTACTACACACTTGGTCTATGACAATGAACCTAAAACAATGATCAGGGCATTGTTCAACATGTTTAGCTAAGGCGTTTTCGAGCTTATGTTTCCTAATTGCATACAAGTGCTCGTAAATACGGTTGCGGAGCTTCCTTTCAGTTTTGCCAACGTAGTAAGCTGGACAATACTGGCACATAGCAAGATAAACAACCATTTTTGAGTTACAATTATTTCTCCATTTCAAATTAAAATGCAAGTTGTTAACACAAAATCTATTAGATTCCAAAATATAGGCACAGTAATTACAAGCTTGGCATTTATACATGCCTGGTGTTCTGGTTAAATTCACACTACTATTTTCACAATATGCTTTAAGGTTCTTACCTCTTCTATAAGTTACTAAAGGACGTTCACCTACACTTGAATGGACAACGTTGTCACTTTTAAAAATGTCCTAATTTTTTCTCACAATCTTAAAACAATGGCTGCTGTTTACATTGTAAGTAGTTATAAAAGAAATATTGTACTGATTAGTTTCATGTTGTTGGACCTCAATTTCATCAGTAGAAGTGTTGGTAGATCTATTTGCACTAATAGAACAACGCACAACATTGTTCAAAAGAGGTGTATAGAATTGGGACTGTCGTTTCAAGGAGACCTCATTTATGATTTCATCAATCAAAAGTTCTGGGTAGCCACGGGCCAGGAACATTTCCTTAATGAAATCACATTCACTATGGAAGGCATCATCCACAGTAATAATACGAGCTGCACAGACCAATTGTCCTTTAATAATAGCCCGTTTCTGATGGAACAGGTGGCAACTTGAATAATGTAACATTGAGTTACAATAAGTTTTCTTTCTGTGAATAGAAGCTGTGTATCTATCAAGTAAACAGTCCTTAGAAAGGGTAATGTCCAAGTAAGCTATAGAAATAGAATCAAAAGTGTGTGTAAACTTTAAAAAGGAAGTAGTAGTATTAAAATAATCAACTAGTAGTTCACTACATCCTACATCACCATCAAGCAGTATAAAAATATCAAGGAACCGAGTGTAAAAAATAATATGGTCCTTGAAATTACAGTTGTTAAATACATACAGGTGTTCCCAGTAGGCCATGACCATATTGGCCACACTGGCCCCACAGGGTGAACCCATAGCTACTCCGATCTTCTGGAGAAAAACAATCCTTCAAAAACAAAAAAAATTATTGTCAAGAATTAAACCAAGTAGTTCCTCAACCAATAAAATTTCATCTGAAGGACACCCCTGAAGCTTTAAAATTTCATTAACCCATTCAGAAGCTAAACCATGTGGAATATAGGTATGTAAATCTCTTACGTCAATGGCCAAAAAGTTGAATCTAGGCTTGAATTCTAAATCATTTATGTTCTTTAAAAAAGTCTATGAATCTTTACATATTTGTTTTATATTAACCAAGTACTTTTGTAGGATAGAATCGACCACTTTAGCACATGCGTAAGTGGGAGAACCTCTACTATCAACTAATGGCCGCATGGGTGGATTTTCTAGACTTTTATGTATTTTGGGTATACCAAATAAACAAGGAAATCTAGGAAAAGTAGTGGACATGTAGTTATAAATAGTTTGAGTAATCCTCCCCTCAATAAACAACTCTTTAATGACATTCTTAATTAAGCTATATGCTTTGTTGATTTCAGACAGGGAACTCTCAGAATAAGAGGGGGAATTTAACAAGTTAGACATCCTGTTAGAATAATCAGAATTGTCAAAAATAACCCCCCCCCCCCCCCCTTATCAGGCTTACATATTCTAATGTCATTCATTTTTATAAACTTAAGACAATCCCTTTCTTTTTGAAAGTCCTTTTCTTTATAAAAACTAAAATACTCAAAATGCTTAGACAGTGCTAAGTTGCGGATATCGAGTTCACAAATCTGTTCAAAGACTTTAATTAAAGGATTTAATGGTGGATTAAAGGTGCTCGGTATTCTAAATTGGTGAAATTCACTGGTGAGGGAGTTACCCATCATCATGTTTAAATTAAGTTTTCTAGTATACAATTTTAAATCAATAATAGTTCTAACTAAATCTAATCTTTGAGGTGGAACATAAGTATAGCCTTTAGACAGTAATGCTATTAAATCAGACGAAATGTCAATTTGAGAAAAATTGTAAACTGTGAAATCACCACTAATGTTAGTTAATAACACAGGGTGTTTAGTTCTAGAAACTGAATCTTCTAATACTAGTGAAGCATCAAGATTAACAGAATAATCAAAAGGCACAATACTATTATTTAAACCAGTAGTAACAAGTGGCCCTTCAGGTTCACAGTCAGCGAAAACACTAGTATAAGTGAAAGGAGTAGTACACAGGTCACAACTTAGTTGTTCTTCTGTTTTCTCTTTTGATTTATATGGCCAGTTTGTTGCTTCTGCCTTGCCCCTAAAAAATTAGGGTTATTAGATCGCAAATTGTAGTGCCCAGGTTGATTGACATGTTGTACTGGATCATTTCTATTTGATGTAGATTGTACTAGTCCATCATGAAATGACCCATTCAAAAAAGGTTGCTGTACTTCATGCTGGTTATCTACAGGCACTACACTTTTACTTTTATTGAAGTTAGAATACCCTTGATTTTTAGCACCTTGCCAGGTTTGAGAAACAGGAGGTCGAGGATAAGCTAATCCATCATTATAGGCTTTCAAGTCTCTGTCCAACTTTTTAACCTTATTTGCCTTAAGCTTGTTAAGATAGGAATCGATACTGGAGAAAATACGGTTGTACTCGTATTTATAATGAGTAAACTCATTGTCAATCTTAATTTGTCCTCCCCGCGGTTGGGTGGACGTTCGAAAGACATGCATAAATGGGCGTGCCTTCATTGAAGGTTGAACATCGAGCTGGCACCTCGGCTTTCGTCAAAATCTATTGCCAATCATTAGCGGACCGGAGTTCTGCTGTGGCGACCCCTAACCGGGAAAAGCCGAAAGACAACAACATTAAGAGAAGAAAACACCATCAAGCTCTGACATGGTTTGTTGATTTCTTGAACATTAGATTCTGTCAAGTACATACGGGCTCCTCTTCCTTTTCTTGTTTCCAACAAGGATCAGTTCCTATTCTCTTTTCATCAGTAAATTTCCTGCTGACCTCCCACACATTTGAGTAATTTTATATGCTGATGATGTGACAGCTTTGCTATTCATTTTGTAGAAAATACAAATGTGAGAAACACAAATGCATGACTATAAAAGAATAAGTAGACAAATGAGTGACAATTGTGAAAGTCACATTTGGTTGAATCAAGGTTTATGTAGTGTACATATGTAGGCGTATACAGGGAATTGAATGTTTTACTGAATGTAGTGGTTTTAATAATGTGCAGGCCTGCATAATAGCAAGTAGTGTGTATGTGCGACTGTTTGCGGGTTATGTTGGATAAGGGGATAGATTTAATGTTGTGCCTGATTAGGGTTGTGTATGTTTTGTGTCCTTTTGTCTTCATTAGTGGTTCTGTTAGCACACAAGTAAAGTGGATCAGGGGAGTGAACCCCTACCCTTGCCCCTCATCCTATCAATTATGTTCTAAAACCCCATTTCCTAACAGTACCAGTATTGACAATACTAAGTCTGGGTTTTGTAGCTCTGATTTACTGACAGTGGAAGAGAAGTTGTGGAGAAACATTTGTGTTTTTGCTCTTATGTGGGCACTTAACACGTGTTTCTCTCATTAATATGTTCTGCTAAAGATGATATAATTTGTAGAGCAAATTCCTGTAACCCTACAGTAAAGACTTACAAGATCTAGTTAAAGTATCCAATTGACTAGTTGAACACAGACTAAATCCTAAGTGCTAAAAAATAAATAAATACATGATATTTGGAGCATACAAGAAATTGTCCATAGTCCACAAACTTGGCACATCCTTCAAAGTCAAATGGGACCCATTGAAACTGCCCCATAATTCAGACATCTTAGTGTCTGGTAGGATCAAAGCCTTACCATATTCATGTTACCAAAGTTAAAATTAGTAAACTGTTTTTTTGACAACAATCCCACTTCTTGTCTTCCTGAAGGTGGAATGGCAGTCAGGAGATGTGTACGACTTGCTCTTCTGGAATGTAGGCTTCTTCTTATGTAAATTTATATATGTATATAATGTACACGTGCATACAAACACACATGTATATAAAACAACTCTATCTGCAGTATGCTGTCTGTAATGTTTACAGATTAACTACTATATGCCCTTGGAAAACATTGTTGCTCCACTTTTACAAAAGCAAAAATTGTGCTGTACAGATGATTCTTTGTTGGTTATGGCTTCTCAAATTGTAAATCCCTTCAAGTAAATTTAAAATAGGTCTCCTCCTATTCTAAATTCAGATTCTTTCTCAAAGTACAGGAAGCCCACTACAAGTGCTTTTGCAACAGCAGCATTACCTAGAAATCTGTAACATGAGTCAGTTATTCTAAATAGTATATAACAATCATTGCCTGCCCTCAGCCAATATAACAGCTTCTTTCACTAGCCTTTATATCTTTGCAGACTTTTGAATTTCATCCGTATTCAGTTTTTTCATTTTCTAGACTGTCATTTTCATTTTGCACTCTTCGTCTTCTTCAGTAGAAGATCCTGCAAACCTTGACTGTGCACCGCATGACCTGGGTTTGAATAGCAACCCAGGTTACTACAGGACTGAGGTGCAGAGGGATGGGAATGAATGGCCAGCGATGCCTCGCCTGTCTCTTGGAGGAGAAAATTGGCTTGGTTACACTGTGTAAGAGCCATTTGGTAAAATTCCATGCATTTCAGGTCTGTACACAGGGGCAAGACAAGGCTTGAGCCCAGCCCAGGAGCATTCTCTTCCAATTTAACATTTGGTATATGTGGAAGCAGATGTTTCACATTAGACTTGGCATAGAAGGTGTTAGTACTGAAGAAGATGCACCAACGCATCCAAAGCAGTGTACTTCTTTCACTGCTGGATTAAAAATCCAAACTGCATTTGAACTGGGCTTTTTTGAATGCTGACTGTTGATTCATAACATAATTGGTTCATGTTTTGCAGCCAGTAAGGGGAGGATTGTAAGCATGTAAAGTAATAATTCTAGCTCAGTTAAAGATGGCTACCTCTCAACATCATCTCTCTGCTAGTGTTTTAAGAGAAGACTGCACAATTCAGATTCCCACTTGAGACAAGTCCCCCCACAGAGTGACATGGTTGTACAGCTAGTTAGGACAGGGAAACAAACTAACATTACTAATTGTTTGTTGATTTGAGTTTGTTGTCAGGCTGGAAATTTGCAAAAAAGCTATGGACAGTTATGAAGTGGATGCATGGACATATTCCTAATAGTGTTCACCCCATCTTCTAATGAGACCCATCTACATTTCAGCAGTTTGCAGTGGTGAATAGCTGACTACTAGCTAGGGGATTTTTAGACCGTTTTTCCGGGAGTTTAAAGTTGGCAAGTGTCCTGGAAGAAAGGTAATTTGTAGTCTTATGTAGCACGTTTTAAAGTCTTTGATGGTAATTTGAACATCATCTCATAGTTTTGTCTTTCTTCCCCAACAGGTATTCCAAGATCAAACTTGGTGCACACAAACTCTGTAAGGGGACACAAGGACTGCTTTGAAAAATGTCACTTGATAATAAATCAAGACCGCCCCCGAGCCAAAGTATCCCAGAGTTCATCTGGTGGAGTAAAAAGTGCTTTGAGCAAAAAGATAAACTGGATTATTCAGTATGCACAAAATAAAGACTCTGACTCTGCTCATGACTCTTCAAAGAATGCTGGGAAATCCCAACAACCACTGCTAAATTACGGACATGCAGCAGGTAGACAGTTTCTTCCTTCACTTGACTATCAAGTTCCCAAGTACTCCTCTAGCTGGCCTTCAGGTTTCTCAGACTGTGCCCAAGGCGTATTGGATCATCATGGTTCTGGCAAATATAGTATTGGCATACTAAGTACTTCTGATGCTGAACTCCATGCAAAAAATATTTTGTGGGCTAGTGAAAACAAATCTCAGAGAAATCAACCTTCCACAGAGCAGTCCAATACAGCAGTGAAAAAAAGGACGATGTACCACAGCAAGGAAGAGTGTAAGTAGTTGTCATTTAATTTAAGAAGTCAAGTCCTGTAATTTGTCAAATGCAGTCGCGCCTTTGTTATGATGAATTTCATCATACCTTTACAGAACAAAATGTATGTGAGCACGATGTCAAAGCTGTTTCATGCCTTCTGGCAATTTGTTTTGGCGATATTTTACTTCACTGGCTTACTCTGAGTTTCGTGCAGGAGTGTGTGTGGCACGGATGGTTGATAAGCGAACCTGCATATGAAATGAGGCATGATTGACATGCCATTCATAATAGCTGGTGTTTTACTTTATTGAGTCTAATAAGGATTTATTCTAAAGAAGACAGTTTTTCAGTTGTTTGCCTTACAAAGGTATTAAAGGCATTTACCCAAGTAATAACATTTCTAGAAAAAAAAAAAAGATTTTAGAGCAGACCTATCTATCTTACAGATTTCTTTCCGACCATAAGGATGGACAAGACAATAAAATGTTGTAGCAGAAATAAGGTATTCACCTCTGTTAGACAGGCATGGTCTATAATGAATGAGTTTAGTAATCCACTGATATAAACATAAGTAAGACAGCTGCTCCAGTGTGTCAATGTAAAGGTCAACCCAATTACTATTAAAATTACCAGACAGTGCTCATTAAGACCTGGCATTTGTCTGAACTTACTGAAATAAATTGATCCTCCAAGAAACACATACCGAGTAGTCAAAACAAAGGAATGTTGGCCCACATATCCTAATTTAGCATTTAACATGTATTTATCCAAGTGATATGAAAAAGTTCAGGAAAAGTACATTTCACCTCAGTAAGTCGTCATCACAAAAACTTTTAGTATCAGCAGTTGTCCTGGGTGTTGAAGCTCCTGATATACTGCTGTTAAAACAGAATATGAATAGCACATATACTTAGAATAAATACTCCATCAGAATTCTTTGAGGCTAAATACAGTGCAGTTAAGTAAGTCACTGAGCTATGTTGTTATCAGAACTATTACTTGCAGTTTTTGTGATTCATACATCTCGCCAGCCAAAACCCCTTTTCCCATTTTTGCACATAAGGTCGGGGTGTCACTTCAGCTGTGACAATTTGTGATTCATACCATTTTGCAATAATTTATGGTTCGTCCCTGTTTAATTTCTCGGAGTCTTTTGGATTGCCAACACCATGACTGGAATGGGCTGCAGAATGTTTTCTATATGGCTACAATTATTAAATGTCTCAAAGACAAATTACATGACACATTTGTATGTCTGTGTCCCGGGGTCTAAGATGCTTAAGTGGTTGATCTGAAATTGAACAAAAGTAGCAATTCTTCATAGTGTGCAGTCCTTTTATCATCCCTCACATTTCTATTTAAGCTGTTTTTAAGTGTGCACAATTTTCACAAGTATACCATTTAGTGCATATTATTCGGCAATATTTTACTATACATAATAAATATTAATTACTGTTGCAGACAGTCCGCTTGAATATTCAATGCTTAACCGTGACGTCAAACACCGCAGGCGGGGTTTGGGTGGTGCTTGCTACTGTGCATCTGGTGAGCCAGTGAAGTAAAATATCTCCTTTGTTTTTTATACTAGCCTAGTTAAAGGACAATTCCATCTCAGTTTCTGTACCTCATCCAAGTGTTTTTCCTTTTATGTTGACAAATTTATTTTTGCAGACATTGTCAAACTGTGATTTGTCTTAAGTCATCTGATCATAGCACTAACAGACAACCTGTATTCCACCTTTTTTTGCACAGGGGTCTTGTGCTCTATTTCAACAGATTGTACAGATCTGATTTGAAGCCTGCCAGGCTAGGTTTGTGAAGTTTAAGCCTTTATAGTCATAGATGACTGAGCCTGTCAGCCAGGGAAAAGAGGGGCAGCTTCACACTTTAGCAATGCACTACAAATTGAAGACATAACTAAACGTCATGGTTTACTTGCTTTAGAAGGTGTAAGTATACCAAGGAAGGCATTTTAACAGTTTGCAGTTAACATAAGTCCGAGTGAGTTTGTGAAATAAGAATTTTGTTTTCAGAAGCAGTCTGAAGAATCCAGTGATTGATGAGAGTGCTGATGTTCTTCGTGTTTCACTGTTGCAGTCATTACATTTGGGTAATCTGCTAGCAGGTTGTCCTCAGTCGGCCTGAATTCCAAAGTCTTGGGTCCTGCGTTGGTTGCTGTCTTCTCTTCCATGACGTCAGGTCGTCACGGGTATAAAACATGCAGCTGACGACATTTTCTTTAGTTTTTCCTGTATATACACATGCATCAATATAAACCTTACCTTCATTTACAAGCAAATACACTACATAGATTGTAGAAGATAGAGAAGGAAAGATAAACTCCAGAATGACAGGGGGATGGCGGGAGGGTAACCTGAACTGCAACAGTGAATACACTCGAACATCTACATTTATGGTAAGTGTACATAACTTAAGCCGCGGTGGTGCAGCGGTAGCATTGTTGTCTCACAGCAAGAGCCTCTCCCATTCAATTCTCGGCTGGAGCGCCTTCTGTGTGGAGTTTGCATGTCCTCCCCGCGGTCGTGTGGCGTTCGAAAGACATGCGTAGAATGGGCGTGCCTTTGTTGAAGGTTGGGCGTCAAGCTGGCACCTCGGTACCATAAAAATCTACTGCCAATCATTAGCGAACCGAAGTTCCGCTGTGGCGATTCTTAACTGGGAAAAGCTGAAAGAAGAACAAACTGTGGCTTAAGGCTGAACATTTTGAATGGAATACTGTTCCTCTAGTGAGCAACAGTTACTTATGTAAGTACAGTTACTGATGTCTTCAGAACGTTTGTGTAGTTCTTCTCTTCATTCAGTGCGTTGTGTTTATAGATTTTGAGTGGGAGAGCTTTTTGAACATGAAGTTCTTAAAGACTTTACTGGCTTAGAAAGGTGAGAAATTAACACCTTTGAAGTAAGTTAGAGTAATATTGGATAAAATTTGTCCCTGATTTTGGTCCTTTGTCTATAATTCTTGAGCAAAAAGGTTGAGTTACGGAAGAGTATTTAGGGCATTCTTTCAAGAGGATTCACTCAGGAGGATAGCTTGTCACTTGTCCTGAATGCAGTCCTAGATGTGAAAGTTATTTATTGTAACAGTAGATTTGGATTAGTAGATCCATCATTATGACCAATCCCTGTTTGGTCCAGGCAGACTTTTCCAGTTTAGTGGTTGTATGTTGTTGGCGGTGTTGGTAGCTATTCAGCAGGGCTGTGCCTTACATGAGGCTTCCGTACCTGAAGTTCAGGTCCTTGCGAGACTGGTGGATTATGGGTAAAGTT
Source organism: Protopterus annectens (assembly GCF_019279795.1). NCBI lineage: Eukaryota > Metazoa > Chordata > Ceratodontiformes > Protopteridae > Protopterus > Protopterus annectens. The sequence continues at coordinate 1,708,171,341 of NC_056725.1, forward strand.
GTGAGACTTCAGTAGCCTGCAGAAATTCACAATTAGGATATGTACCCGCCATGTTTTTTCTTGATTGTGATGATGATGTACCTGCCATTCCAGATGTATAGTAAGTGTTTAACTTCACTGTATGTCAGCATACATTCTTAATTTGCCTCCAGTCCATTCACTCTTTTTAACCCACTTTCTGAACTCAGCATAATCCACTACTCTGTCTCACACCACTGTCTTTGCCCTTGTTCTGCTGTTCTCCCCAGCCTAGACACTACAGTGGTATGCAGGCCAGGCACAATATGGCAGCCTGGTGCGTTTGCTTACATTGTCTCTTCACCTGTCTGTTCTGCCAGCCTGCAACTGTCTTGTCATAACCATATCATCGCAGGACGAGGTTGTGTTTTCACCCAGCCTTGGATCTTTGTACCACTGCATGTGACACTGTTAAACTTGAATAGCTGCTTAGTTGACGGGTATTTCTGTATCTGGTTTTAAGGTACTCAAACAATGTAGAATTCTGTTCTGAAAACTGACTCTGTGCTGGATACTGTTGTTGCTGGGCATCTCGAGCAAACTTGCAATAGTTTAAGATAACTGGAGGCCTATATTTTGTCAGAACTTTGGTTGTTCTTTTTATCAAGATATACGTCATCACGTCATCATTGATTTTGGATTTCCATAACCGATAGGAGGGCAAGTTCTTGATCTCTGTATTTCACTGTAATATTTTTTTCAGAGAATTTTTCCATTTGCATACACTGCTTGCTTCCTTTGTGGCATCTCAATTTTATGCTAGAAAAATGGAATGCTTCTGTTTGTTTTTGCCATTCGTCACCACAGAGTTAAACTTTACATCCAGGATAATGCTGTCACTTAGCTTGGATAGTTTACAGATGTAGGCTACTGTGACTGGCATTCTAAACCTAGATTTCAATGTCAAATAAGGAACACTTGGATGTTCTTTGTGCTTCACTGTTGCAGTCCTGAATTATGGGATTTTCCTGCTTCGGAAACACTTGGTTGGCCCAACTATCAGAGTAAAAAAACTCCCTCCTCCCTGAGCTGGTGGGTGCCCTACTCTGACATCAGAATGGTTTGGTATAAAGGCAGCCAACCGACACCATGACATCTGTCTTTGTTGCCATTGGAACCCTAAGCAGTTGTGAGTGCATCAGTTTGTCCACACCGGAGTGAGAAATTTTTCTAAAGCTAAGTACCCCATTGAGGAACTCTCTTTTCTCCATGATTCATGTCAGATAAAGTTAATAACCATGACAGTAGACACAAACCACAGGCTAAGAACCAACACAGGAAACAAAACAAACCAGTCGCTCAAGGAAAAATGGACCAATTTAATGCACAAACACAGGTTAGGTGCTTTCGTCAAAGCAGATCCACAAGACTTCCTCAGAACAAAAGGAAATGATCACCAAAAAGTTTAAATATCCCTCCCACAAGTCATATGTAAAATAACATCCAATAAAAACACATACAAATCAACAATTGAAACAAAACCATATATACATATGAAAATATTGAAATATTAAATATAAAAAGATCTCAAGTAAAAAACGAATAGCCACCTAATGGATAAACGCTCCTTTGCCAAAACAGATAAGAAAGTAAATTCAGAGTGGTGGTAGGCAAGGAGCGAAGCAGAACGTAAAAATATCAAAAATCCAGTGACAAAGTCAATCCACGACTATGAGTACTGAGCAGTGAAACTCTTTATTGGACAGACAAGCGCTTTCGCTATAAGTAGCTTCTTCAGGTCTATTACTGTAATTATTATTATTATTGTAATAGACCTGAAGAAGCTACTTATAGCGAAAGCGCTTGTCTGTCCAATAAAGAGTTTCACTGCTCAGTACTCATAGTCGTGGATTGACTTTGTCACTGGATTTTTGATATTTTTACGTTCTGCTTCGCTCCTTGCCTACCACCACTCTGAATAAAAAGATCTCAGCTTTAAAACACTTAAAATAGAAATATTTTCATTGAGTCCATGAAAAACACCTGCACTGAGTCTGATTTGCCATTGCAACTCTTTAAGTTCTAAAATTTCATTCCAAGGACCCTCTTGGGATCTCTATTCATGATCAATGGCAACAAACCCAAAAACGTGATCACTGTTTTCAAAAACATGTTTTGCAAGAGCATTATTCATGTTAACCTTTCTAATATCAAGGGAAAGTTCATAAATGCGTTCCTTGAACCTATGCTGAGTATTTCCAACATAGAAACAATTACAATTTTTACACAAAGCTAAATAAACAAGGTCCCTAGTATTACAATTATTAAAGAAATGTATAGAAATCCTCTTTCCATTTGCATAGACCTTGTTAAGTTCTATTAAAAACCTACAGTAATTACAAGAACCACATTTGTGGGTACCTTTCTTTTTGTAGAGACCCATTTATTGTCTTGACCTACTCTTTCCAATATTTCTTTAAAACCTCTCCCTTTTCTGTAAACCATTTTTACTCCCTCTTTATAAACCCCTTGTAGTTCTTTATAAACAGAAAAAACATGCCAGAATGTATTCACAATTTTAAACATTTTTGAACATTCTGGGGTATATGTAGTAATAGAAGAAGCATGGGAGCCTACACCAAGCACTTATCTTTTGGCAGCACCCATAGGGGGAAAATTAGCACTTTTTGCTCAAAATTGGCAGTTAATAACCCAGGACAAGTGGGTACTAAACATTGTATCACAGGGATACAAATTTCATTTCCACACTCTGCCAATGGCAAATGGTTGGCCAGATCTGCCAAAAAATCAATGGGCAGAGGCACAGAAACAGGTTGCATCCCTCATGGATATGGGGGCCATTCAGACAGTACTAGATCAGGAAAAAGAACAAGGTTTTTACTCGACTGTTCTTGGTACCCAGAAAGGACAAGGCCTGGCGACCAGTACTGGATTTATCGATTTTGAACACATACCTGGACATTCCAAAATTCAGAATGCTGACTTTGCAGCAGCTTCTTCCCATGCTGGGCAAGAATGCTTGACTGGTGACTTTAGACCTAAAAGAGGCATACCTGCATGTCCCAGTAAGACAATCGTGCAGAAGATACCTCAGATTCAAGGCTGGCTTAATGCATTACCAATTCTCTGCACTGCCCTTTGGCTTATCTACTGCGCCCAGGGTCTTTACAAAGTGCCAGGCACCAGTAATTGCATTTTGCAGACAAAAAGTATACAAATATATCCTTACTTGGATGACTGTCTCATTCAAGCAGAGAACAACGACACTCCTCTTCAACACCTGGCGTTTGTGAAAAGGCTTCTAACATGCCTAGGGTACACAATAAACGAAAATAAATCACAACTGGTACCCTCTCAAAAGATAACATTCCTGGGTGCAAGCTTGAATACAACTGCCCAGATGGCTTACCTCATGCCAGACAAGCAAAGGCAACTTACTACTTACTTCAAACAGATGGCAACAAAAACCCAGTTATCAGCAAGACAAATTCTGCAGGCTCTGGGCTTCATGGCATCCTGCATCCTACTTATTCCATATGCAAGACTGCATATGAGGAAACTTCAATGGTACCTAAAAAGTTTATGGAGTCAACATTCTCACAGTCTGGAAGCAATGATTCCTCTCATTCCCTGCCTACAACAGGAGTTTCTATGGTGGGCAAAGGCATGTCACCAAAACATGGGATGGGCCTTCACTCTCCCCCCTGCCAGCCAAACCTTAACAACAGACTCATCGGATTATGCCTGGGAGGCCCACATGGCAGGAAGATGCATTCAGGGCATATGGACCCAAAAACAAATGCATCTGCATATCAACCAGAAAGAGATGCTAGCTGTTCAACATGCCCTAACAGCCTTCAAGGACTTACTTCATCCAGGACAACTACTGATAAAGACAGACAACACCACAGTCATGTGGTATATAAACAAGCAAGGGAGCACACACTCATACCCCCTTTGCAGATTAGCCATGGCGCTGTGGGACACAGCTTTGTCCTACCAAATACATCTTCAAGCTCAATTCATGCCAGGAAAACAAAATACACTGGCAGATGACTTAAGCAGAAACCTTATGGATCCTCACGAGTGGAAACTAAATCCACAAGTCTTCAGCATGATAACAGAGAAATGGGGGAGCTCATATATAGATCTGTTTGCCTCTCCTCAAAATTATCAGTTGAAAAGTTTCTGCACAAGGACTTATCACAGACAAGCATGGAAAGTGGATGCCCTATCCTTCAGTTGGAAAAACCTATCAGTTTACGCCTTTCCTCCTCTGCCTCTTCTCCCCAAGGTCCTCCTAAAAGTCAGACAAGAGAAACCAAAGATGATACTAATTGCCCCGGAATGGCCCCACCAGTACTGGTACCCAATCCTAAGGAACTTGTCTCAATACCCAGCTTGGACCTTGACTCAAAGTCCTCAACTACTGTCCCAGCAAAACAATCAGATCCTGCACATTCAACTACAGACACTGAACCTGGCAGCATGGCTGATCATGTAGTTATACAAACAACACCTCTCAGTAAAGCTGTGATGGATGTCATTTTGGAAGCCAGAAGGCCTAGTACTAGAAAATCTTATGCTAACAAATGGAAGAGATTCTGTGCTTGGAATCCAGCACAAGGAACTGATACAGCAGAACCAGATATTCCTCACATATTACAATACTTAACTGAGATGCTTGATAAAGGCCTATCTTTCTCATCAATTAAAATCCACTCCTCTGCCATTTCGGCTCATTACATATCTCGCGGTGGTGGTGCTGCGGTAGCGTTGACGCCTCACAATAAGGCAGTGTCCCGTTCGATTCTCAGCTAGAGTGTCTTCTGTGTGGAGACGTGCGTGAATGGGCGTACCTTTCGTTGCAGGTTGTGCGACAGGGCCGGCAACTTGGCACGTAAAAATCTACTGCCAATCATTAGCAGACCGGAGTTCCGCTGTGGTGACCCCTAACCGGGAAAAGCCGAAAGACGCAACAACAACAATACAGATCCACCAATTTTTTCTCATCCTTTACTAAAGCAGTATCTTAGAGGAGCCAAAAATTTAAGGCCTCCTAGAAGATCACCATTACCTGCATGGGACCTCAATTATGTGTTGGAAGAGCTCACGCTGCATCCATTTGAACCAGCTGCTACCGCTGATATAAAGTTCTTGTCATGGAAAACAGCTCTGCTACTAGCAATTAATTCAGCAAGAAGAGTATCAGAGCTACAGGCCCTCATGGCTATAGAGCCTTTTATCATATTTTACCCAGACAGGGTGTCTCTGAGGACAAATCCTACTTTTATGCCTAAGGTGGTTTCCAGTGTGGCTCTTAATCAAACAAGTCATCTGCCAACCTTTTATCCAAATCCGCAGAACAAGGGAGAGAGAATTCTGCATTCCTTGGACGTACACACGCTGCTAAGATTCTACTTGAACGGGACTAAAGCTCTAAGAAAAACTGAGCAATTACTAGTGTCGTATGGTACAGGATCAGAAGGAAAGGCTATTACAAAGCAGACAATTTCAAAGTGGATAAGCCACTGCATCCATTTCTGCTACTTACACCATGGTAAACCTGTGCCCAAGGGCATTAGGTCTCATTCCACCAGAGCTGCAGCTACTTCAGCAGCTTTTCTCAGAGGAGTACCAACCAAAGACATTCTAGAGACTACTACTTGGAGTTCTGTTCACATCTTTACAAAGCATTATCATTTGCCTCTCTACTCTAAGTCCAGGGCAGGCTTTGCCACTGCAATGCTGCAGGGCCTTATAGCCGCACCTAAAGCTGTTTAGCTCCAGCCTCCCAACCATAACTTTGGGATTCTACCCAAATGTAATGACTGCAGCAGTGAAACACGAAGAGCATAGTACAGTTGTGTACACTTACCATAAATGTAGATGTTCGAGTGTATTCACTGTTGCAGTTCAGGTTACCCTCCCGCCATCCCCTTGTCATTCTGGTGTTTATCTTTCCTTCTCTATCTTCTACAATCTATGTGGTGTATTTGCTTGTAAATGAAGGTAAGGTTTATATTGATGCATGTGTATATATATATATATATATATATATATATATATATATATATATATATATATATATATATATTTTGCTACCTTTTTGGGGGCACCTAACATCGGGGGCAGGAAAAACTAAAGAAAATGTCGTCAGCTGCATGTTTTATACCCGTGACGACCTGACGTCATGGAAGAGAAGACAGCAACCGACGCAGGACCCAAGACTTTGGAATTCAGGCCAACTGAGGGCAACCTGCCAGCAGATTACCCAAATGTAATGACTGCAACAGTGAATACACTCAAACATCTACATTTATGGTAAGTGTACACAACTGTACTTTGCAAGTAAATGCAGATAACAAGGTACCTAAAGTTGTATTTTCTAAACCATGAATTGTTATGGGGTCCACAAAGTACAGTGTAGGATAGAGAACTGAACTTGAACGTATGTTTTCTGAATGGCAACACTCCTCTATCTGTTTTGGGGTGTGTAGCAAATATTAAATCCTAAAACACATAGAGTGACACAGAGAGGTTAACATTTTGTAAAGAGCCAGTATGTAATATTGTATGTATGTTTCTGGCTGGAGTTATCCTATCCAGAAGGTGTTTGTTACAACCTTTGAAGTGCTTAAGAACACAGCACCCGAAAGTATTTGATTAGTTTCAAGAGTTGCTTGAAGTATTTATTGGTCATTGTTGTACTCTGTGTGGGTATACTTTAATGAGAGGAATTTCTTCTGAACCACAAGGTAATGGTTTGTGAGTCATATTCTGGAGGAAGTGGTTTCCCATTTGGGGAAGTTGAATTTTGATACTTTACTGTGGCTTAAGCCGCTGTGGTGCAGCGGTAGCATTGTTGTCTCACAGCAAGAGGCTCTCCCATTCAATTCTCGGCTGGAGCGCCTTCTGTGTGGAGTTTGCATGTCCTCCCCGCGGTCGTGTGGCGTTCGAAAGACATGCGTAGAATGGGCGTGCCTTTGTTGAAGGTTGGGCGTCGAGCTGGCACCTCGGTACCATAAAAATCTACTGCCAATCATTAGCGAACCGAAGTTCCGCTGTGGCGATTCTTAACTGGGAAAAGCTGAAAGAAGAACAAACTGCGGCTTAAGGCTGAACATTTTGAATGGAATACTGTTCCTCTAGTGAGCAACAGTTACTTATGTAAGTACAGTTACTGATGTCTTCAGAACGTTTGTGTAGTTCTTCTCTTCATTCAGTGCGTTGTGTTTATAGATTTTGAGTGGGAGAGCTTTTTGAACATGAAGTTTTTAAAGACTTTACTGGCTTAGAAAGGTGAGAAATTAACACCTTTGAAGTAAGTTAGAGTAATATTGGATAAACTTTGTCCCTGATTTTGGTCCTTTGTCCATAATTCTTGAGCAAAAAGGTTGAGTTACGGAAGAGTATTTAGGGCATTCTTTCAAGAGGATTCACTCAGGAGGATAGCTTGTCACTTGTCCTGAATGCAGTCCTAGATGTGAAAGTTATTTATTGTAACAGTAGATTTGGATTAGTAGATCTATCATTATGACCAATCCCTGTTTGGTCCAGGCAGACTTTTCCAGTTTAGTGGTTGTATGTTGTTGGCGGTGTTGGTAGCTATTCAGCAGGGCTGTGCCTTGCATGAGGCTTCCGTACCTGAAGTTCAGGTCCTTGCGAGACTGGTGGATTATGGGTAAAGTTGTGAGACTTCAGTAGCCTGCAGAAATTCACAATTAGGATATGTACCCGCCATGTTTTGTCTTGATTGTGATGATGATGTACCTGCCATTCCAGATGTATAGTAAGTGTTTAACTTCACTGTATGTCAGCATACATTCTTAATTTGCCTCCAGTCCATTCACTCTTTTTAACCCACTTTCTGAACTCAGCATAATCCACTACTCTGTCTCACACCACTGTCTTTGCCCTTGTTCTGCTGTTCTCCCCAGCCTAGACACTACAGTGGTATGCAGGCCAGGCACAATATGGCAGCCTGGTGCGTTTGCTTACATTGTCTCTTCACCTGTCTGTTCTGCCAGCCTGCAACTGTCTTGTCATAACCATCTCATCGCAGGACGAGGTTGTGTTTTCACCCAGCCTTGGATCTTTGTACCACTGCATGTGACGCTGTTAAACTTGAATAGCTGCTTAGTTGACGAGTATTTCTGTATCTGGTTTTAAGGTACTCAAACAATGTAGAATTCTGTTCTGAAAACTGACTCTGTGCTGGATACTGTTGTTGCTGGGCATCTCGAGCAAACTTGCAATAGTTTAAGATAACTGGAGGCCTATATTTTGTCAGAACTTTGGTTGTTCTTTTTATCAAGATATACGTCATCACGTCATCATTGATTTTGGATTTCCATAACCGATAGGAGGGCAAGTTCTTGATCTCTGTATTTCACTGTAATATTTTTTTCAGAGAATTTTTCCATTTGCATACACTGCTTGCTTCCTTTGTGGCATCTCAATTTTATGCTAGAAAAATGGAATGCTTCTGTTTGTTTTTGCCATTCGTCACCACAGAGTTAAACTTTACATCCAGGATAATGCTGTCACTTAGCTTGGATAGTTTACAGATGTAGGCTACTGTGACTGGCATTCTAAACCTAGATTTCAATGTCAAATAAGGAACACTTGGATGTTCTTTGTGCTTCACTGTTGCAGTCCTGAATTATGGGATTTCCTGCTTCGGAAGCACTTGGTTGGCCCAACTATCAGAGTAAAAAAACTCCCTCCTCCCTGAGCTGGTGGGTGCCCTACTCTGACATCAGAATGGTTTGGTATAAAGGCAGCCAGCCGACACCATGACATCTGTCTTTGTTGCCATTGGAACCCTAAGCAGTTGTGAGTGCATCAGTTTGTCCACACCGGAGTGAGAAATTCTTCTGAAGCTAAGTACCCCATTGAGGAACTCTCTTTTCTCCATGATTCATGTCAGATAAAGTTAATAACCATGACAGTAGACACAAACCACAGGCTAAGAACCAACACAGGAAACAAAACAAACCAGTCGCTCCAGGAAAAATGGACCAATTTAATGCACAAACACAGGTTAGGTGCTTTCGTCAAAGCAGATCCACAAGACTTCCTCAGAACAAAAGGAAATGATCACCAAAAAGTTTAAATATCCCTCCCACAAGTCATATGTAAAATAACATCCAATAAAAACACATACAAATCAACAATTGAAACAAAACCATATATACATATGAAAATATTGAAATATTAAATATAAAAAGATCTCAATTGACACTTTTTTTTTTTTTTTTTATTGCTGGCTTCTCCGCCTCGCCCTGCCTACACACTCCTGAATAAAAAGATCTCAGCTTTAAAACACTTAAAATAGAAATATTTTCATTGAGTCCATGAAAAACACCTGCACTGAGTCTGATTTGCCATTGCAACTCTTTAAGTTCTAAAATTTCATTCCAAGGACCCTCCTGGGATCTCTATTCATGATCAATGGCAACAAACCCAAAAACGTGATCACTGTTTTCAAAAACATGTTTTGCAAGAGCATTATTCATGTTAACCTTTCTAATATCAAGGGAAAGTTCATAAATGTGTTCCTTGAACCTATGCTGAGTATTTCCAACATAGAAACAATTACAATTTTTGCACAAAGCTAAATAAACAAGGTCCCTAGTATTACAATTATTAAAGAAATGCATAGAAATCCTCTTTCCATTTACATAGACCTTGTTAAGTTATATTAAAAACCTACAGTAATTACAAGAACCACATTTGTGGGTACCTTTCTTTCTTGTAGAGACCCATTTATTGTCTTGACCTACTCTTTCCAATATTTCTTTAAAACCTCTCCCTTTTCTGTAAACCATTTTTACTCCCTCTTTATAAACCCCTTGTAGTTCTTTATAAACAGAAAAAACATGCCAGAATGTATTCACAATTTTAAACATTTTTGAACATTCTGGGGTATATGTAGTAATAGAAGAAGCATGGGACAAATTACTAGCTCCAGCTTTAATCTCCCTATCCGTTACAAGAGCATTAGTCCCAAAGTTACATAATAGAGGGGGATAAAAACCTCTATTTCTTTCGTCTCGCACCTCAAAGTACACTTCCTCAGTAAGCGCACCAGGATACCCCCTAGCCAAAAACATTTCAGTAAGTTTGTCAGCTTCCCTAAAAAAAAATATCATCCTCAGAGGTCATTCTGGTCAGCCGAATAAATTGAGCTTTTACCAAACCTTTCTTCTGATGGGGCGGATGACAGCTTTCATAATGCAAGTAACAATTCGAAAAAGTTGGTTTTCTATAAATTTGACTAACAAATCTTCTCCCCACACAGTCTTTAGAAAAATGAACATCTAAATAATTAATCTCATTCTTATCCCACTTAGCACTAAATTTCAGAATGCAGGTATTTTGATTGAGGTATTCAATAAAATGTTGTAAATCTACCTCAGTGGCGTTCCAAAAAATAATAATGTCGTCCAAAAATCTGAGATAAAAACTCCAAAGTGGTGAAGGGCCAAAAGAATTCAACACAAACTTGGTCTCCCATTTAAGCATAACAATGTTAACAAAAATGGGGGCACAAGCAGCCCCCATTGCCACCCCCTTTTTTTTGGAGAAAATAATGGCCATCAATGTATACAAAATTGTTTTTTAACACCAATTCCATCATCAAATCCAAGGTATTGATCTCATTATTACAAAAGGTTCCCTTTTCCATAAGAAATTCATGAAACCAATCGAACCCTATCTCATGTGGGATGACATTAAACAAATTGTTCACATCAATAGTACAAAAAATAAGGTTGTCATCAAAGCAAACCTCAGAAACCTTGCTTAAAAAATCCCATGAATCCCTACAAATGTGTGTATATCCATCCAAAACATTTTTTAGTCTAAAATCCACATATCTAGCCAAAGAGTGGTTTTTAGACCTCGAGGCATTAACAATTGAACGAAATGGTGGATCACACAGATTTTTATGGATTTTAGGGAGTCCAAATATGGCTGGAATTTAACATTTAACAGTGACCATAGGTGTATATCAATCTGACCTTGGTCCAACATATCTTGAAGTAACCAGTCAATTTTGGAATATGCAATGTTCACCATATTTAAAGAGGTCTCTTCATAAAAATTATTATCACTGAGATGCAAAAACATTTTGTTCAAGTAGTCTTCCACACCCATTATTATTACCACCCCTCCCTTGTCGGGTTTCATAACCCGAATAGACCTGTTAGTGCAGAGCTGTTTTAAAAATTCAACTTCAGTTCTGGAAAGATTATTGACTTTTTTCAAAGAAATACCAGACAATAAATTCCTGAAATCAAACTCAAAGCTTTTCAAACACTATCAAAGGCATAGGGAGGGGCGGATTAAACAAACTACTTTTTCTTAAAGTTAAAGTTTCTTAAAGTTAACAACCATCTCTGTTGCGTTAAACAAATCCCACATAGAGACACAAATAACTTGTGTGTCACTTGTTTAGGCCCAAACCATGATGTCTCAAATTGCTGTCTATGCGCCCTTTTCAATATTAGGACTATAAAGAGTAGGGTTGTAATCTTGTCTAAGCACCTTTGTCAGCAGTCTGCTTTCTGTCGCAAAATGGCATCTGTTGACTGTCCTGAGCTTGAGCTCCCTAACTGAAAGGAAAAATGACCCAAACTTAGGGCCTTGGATGGTAACCCTTGTCCGTCCACTAGTCCTCCAAGGCTCTTTATCGCAGAGGAAGGAGAGACACGTTCACAGCCCCCTTCTGCAAGCAAGTTGGTGGCGCAAGCCTCTCTTGAGACCCTTTCAGACTTTGACATGCGGTCGGTCCTTCAGCTTCAATACAGGCCTTGGCATTCGGTTCGTCGGTCGGGTCTGGAGTTGCAGTGCAGACCTCAGCTTCCGGTGAATGATCCTCAACTGGTGACATCCCTTTGGGGCGTCCCCCAACATCTGGTACTTCTCTCAAGGAGACTGATGGGCACAGGACAAGGCAAAAGCTGCACCTAAAAAGAGCTTGACCTTGTGCCTAGGCCTACTGGCTCCTGCCCCACAGATTATCAGCAGGATTTGGTCAGGTTGGCTGAGGACCTTATTTCTATGGTTGGTCAGAGGCAGGCAACCCCCCCCCTCCTCCATATGAATCTTCACCAGAAAAAGGAAGAGGGACCCTACACCTCAGACCTTTTTAGAACACCCTGATTTGGAAGACCCTGATCAGGTGGGCTCTGCCCTTGAAGATGAGCTTTCATTACCTTCTTTGAGGATTCTGTTTCAGAAGAGGGTGTTACCTTCTGCTTCGCCCTCAAGGACATTACCTTTAGGGAGACACTGCATGCCATGAGAGTTTTCCCAGTGCCAGGCACAGGGATACCCCCAAGCTAAAAAAGAGGGTCAAGGAGTTCCTTGATTTCCCATGACACAAACCCTTGGCTATCCCTCCAGTTTTGGAAATGGTAGAAGATGTCGTCATGGAATTGTATCTCAATCCAGACTCTCATCCTCCAGTCCAGCTCCTCATAAATCAGAGTTCTGGACTTGCATAAATTCCTTTTTTAAGAACCCCCCTGCTGACCCAGAAGATGTTCTTCCATGTTTCACTGTTGCAGTCATCACATTTGGGTTATCTGCTTACTGTAGCCCTCAGTCGGCCCAATTAACAAAGTCTTGGGTCCTGTGTCATTTGCTGTCCCTTCTTCCCTTCAGATCGTCAGGGGTATAAAACATGTAGCTGACACCATTACATTAGTCTTTCTTGCCGTGCAATGTCTGAAGCAGAGGCAGTTCGCAAGTGCCTTTCGGACAACGTCTGAAATTTTCGTTTTCGAGTTTCAGAACCAAAATCTTCATCTAAAGCTAGGTACCCTGTTGGGGAAACTTTTTCTTGCTCTTTACCGATGTCAGTAAAAGTTAATAATTGCATTTCTTGTGGAAAGCAAATACCTCACAAAGATTTTCATTCGTACTGTATTCCTTGCCTAGGCCCTGACCATGATGTACCTTGCTGTCGGTTTTTTGCCTTATTTAAGGTTGTTGGTATATTTTCGCCTCTAAATATTTTGGTTCTCGGTTCAGTTATCCAGAAATGGTCGGTAAGCCATCCGACTACCAGCATTCCGCAAAAACACAAAGATAAAGACAGAGACAGGCTGCCTAGGTCCAAAGCTGCTGACGATGCTTCTCCTAAGCCAGTCGCCAGTTCGCTGGTACTCAGTGAGGCACTTTCGCAGCCCCTGATACCAGCTACTTCTGATTCGCAGGCCTCTAATGAGACCCATTCTGAGTCCAGTATGCTGCGAGATGCTTCAACTGTGGAACCTGCGGATGTCTCTACCTTGGATGGGTCTGGAGCCGCTGTGCAGGCACTGGCTTCTGAGGGTGTATTCAGGCCTACGGACTTGCATATTAAACTGACGCCTCCTTCTTCTTTACGGCCTAAACCTCGAACCATGTCTAAGAAACTGACGCCCAGGCTGCATGCTCAGGCCTCTATGTCTAAAAAAACAAATAATAATGGCTGAAGACCTTATAACTTTAATCAGGGGAAGACAACCACCTCCTTCTAAGACACCTAGGACTGAATTTGTTTATGAATCTTCTGACCAGGATTCTGATTTGTCTGATTCTTCTGATGATCCCTCAAGGATCCATCCTAGGTCCCCTTCTTTTCTCCATATTTATAAATAACCTATCTATTTCACTCCCAACATCCACATGTATTCTGTATGCAGATGATTCAACTCTCATCTGTTCTGCTGTATCTCCAGCTGAACTCCATTCTTCCACCCAAAAAGTCTTTACAGCAGCAGAAAAATGGTTCCAACATATCTGTCTCCTCCTCAATCCCAAAAAAAAAACAAATTACTTTTCTCACCTACCCTTAAGTCTGCCCCCTCCTCCTTCTCTATTGTGTCTGACAATGGCACTATCATTACACCTGATTATTCCACTAAACTACTAGGCTTTACAATAGATAATCAACTGAACTTTGATTGCCACATTGACCTAACCATCAAAGCTGTTAATAAAAAGATAGGTGCCCTCTATAGACTTAAGCCCTTTCTTACACAGACTAGCAGGGTGTCTCTAGCCCAAACTCATCTCATCTCTACATTATTGTATGCCTCCCCATCCTTTATCAACCTTTCAAAATCAAACCTTCAGAAACTTGCCACAGCCTACCATAGCATTGCCAGATTTGCCACAGGTTCCCCATTTTGTACCCATCATTGTGTTAATCTCAAAAAACTCAACTGGCTTGAACTTCAAAATCTTATTCTCCTCCACCAGTTAGTTATCACCTATAAAATTCTCCATTACCCTAATAATACACCAATACTTAACCTTGTCACCCCTTACAGGAATCTTACTTCCCTCCACTCAGCAAACAAACTGCTAGTCACTACTCTCAAATCACACAATAAAGCTGGTGACTCCTTGTTTACAAATGTTGTTGGCTCTTACTGGAATAAACTTCCCATAGAACTGACCTCCCTAGGCTCATCAGAACTTTTCAAGAAACAATTAAGGAACCATTTCAAATCCAACTGGCTATGCCCTTGCTCTAATCTTGACTGACTTCAGTACCCAACTCTCTACAACTCTCTCCATTACTTCCCTACTTGTCTCTACTACTTGTATCACTCCTCCTCTGTAGCTCACCTAATATCCACTTAGATATTACTTTTCCTATAACGTCTCTTCTCTTTACTCAATACACTACTGCAACCTGTCATCTACCCTCTCACTTAAACCTACACATTGCTCCCTGCTGTGCAAATCTATTTCTTAAAACTTGTGCCCTGGCACAAATGTATTATCATAACTGTTAATACTACTTATATTGTATAGACCTTTGTGTGTGCTACCTCCTTCTTTCTTTTCAAAATTACTACTCCTGCTTTTGCTAATAATATGGGATTAGGAATCTGCACAGTATTTTAGCATTTTAAGAATTTTACATTTCTGTAAAAATGCTGTAATTTAAGAACTGTACATTTCTGTAAAAATGCTTCTGTATTGTTAATATGCTACATTCAAATAGTTATTTGATCCTTATAAGTTGTATCTTACAGTGATGTATTTTATGTAATGTACCAGTATATAGTGGAGCTTTCCTCCTCGGGCCTCTGCTGAAAATGGACATGTATCCAGCCAGACTAGCCCGGTCAACAAATGTAAAATAAAATAAAATAAAATAAATAAATAAATGATCTGGATTTACCATTATCTACTTATGAGGATTCTGATGCAGAGGACTCTATACCCTCTGCTAACCCTCCAGAGGATTTTTCTTTTGGTGAAACCTTGCACACACTAAGGGAGCATTTCTCCTGGGAAAGCCAGGATTTTTCTGATTCAAAAAAGAGGCTCAGGGATTTCTTACTCCTGCCTCAGCATAGGCCTTTAGCTATACCTCCTCTACTAGACATTGTTGATCATGCCTTTTCGGAATCTAGTTTGGCCCCTGATTCTTTGCCTCCTGCTCCCAGAAAATCTGACAGATATTACAGGGTCCCTGATTCTCACAAGTTCCTTTTAAAAAATCCTATTGCGGATCCAGACACTGTTTCAAAGGGACCCAAGGGCATTAAGGCCTCTGCTGCCAAAAACTCTACTTCTGATAGAGACTCTAGGGTGATGGATAGATGGGGTAAGAAGGTTTACACTTCTGCAACCTTGGCCATTAGGGCTTTAAACTGTCAGTTTCATATGTTAAAGTATCAACAACATATTATTGGACTGCTTAAACAGAAAATGATGTTGATTCCTGACTTTGCTGAAAATAAGGATTTAATGCATTCTGCTGAGCAGGTTGGAAAACATACTTTGCAATGTGGGTTTGATTCATTAGAGGCCTCTTGCAGGGCTGCTGTCAACTGAGTCTGTACTCAGAAGGCATGCTTGGCTTAAAGAGCAATCTTTGCCTGATCGTGTTAAATCTGGACCGCCTGTTTAGCAACAAAGCTGAAGAAGTTCTTAAAAAAGATGGAAGATAAAGCTAAATATATGCAAACTGTTAAAGATTTCTTACAAGTGCAGCCTTCCAGATTTAGTAGGCATTTGCCCTCTAAGAATTGGTCCTTTCCGGCCCCTTCTAGGCCTTCTCAATACAAACCCAGATACAGCAGAAACCCCAGGTTTTAGTCCCAAGGTACGCACAAGTCTAAGCAGTGGGGGGCTTCCACTTCCAAATCTGGGAGTAGTAAGACTCCCCCCTATGGAAAACTGCCTCAATGACTTGACTTTAAAACTTCCAAGCACTTCTCAACTGAATGCTCCTTTAGGGGGAAAGATTGGTCTGCAGGCCAAAAACTGGGAACTCATTGTGTCTTTTGGCTTATCCCGGTTAGGGGGTCGCCACAGCGGAACTCCGGACCACTAATGTTTGGTAGTGGATTTTTACGTGCTGAGTTACCAGCCCTGACGCACAACCTTCAACGAAGGCATGTCCATTCATGCATGCCTCCACACAGAAGACGCTCTAGCTGAGAATCGAACGCGACAACATCTTGCTGTGAGGTGACAATGCTACCGCAGCACCACTACAGCGGGTCATTACCCAGGACAAATGGGTTTTAAATATAGTGTCCCAAGGATACAGATTTCACTTAAACACATTACCACCGCCAAAAGGTTGGCCAGATCTACCCCCAAATCATTGGGCACAGGCTCAAAAGCAAATACTCTGTCTTTTAAACATAAAGGCTATTCAGGCTGTAACAGAAGAGGAAAAAGGGCAAGGTTTCTACTCAACTTTTCCTGGTACCCAGAAAAGACAATGCGTGGCTTCCTATTCTGGCCCTGTGTACTTTAAACACCTTTTTGGTGATTCTAAAATTCAAGACGCTGACTCTTCACCAGTTGCTTCCTATGTTAGGAAAAGATGCCTGGATGGTAACACTTGATTTAAAGGAAGCATACCTGCACATCCCAGACAGGGAATCTTGCAGAAAATTCCTACGCTTCAAAGCAGGCTACAATCACTACCAGTTCTTTGCACTGTCCTTCTGCTTATCTATTGCACTCAGGGTATTCACAAAGTGCCTAGCACCAGTCATTGCATTTTGCAGGCAAAGAAATATTCAAATATACCCATACCTGGATGATTGTTTAATTCAGATAGAAAGCCAGGACATACTTTTGAATCATCTGGCCTTTGTACAAAGGGTGCTAACTTGTCTGGGGTATACTATAAACGAAAAGAAATCACACCTGGTACTCTGTCAACAGATTATATTCCTGGGAGCAAGCGTGAATGCAGCTTCCCAGATGGCTTTCCTTACGCCAGAGAAACAAATTTATTTGACAACCTACTTCAAACAAGTGGCCACAAAATCCCTACTATCTGCAAGGCAAATACTACAAGCCTTGGGGTTCATGGCCTCCTGCATTATTTTAATTCCATATGCAAGACTGCATCTGAGGAAACTACAATGTTATCTAAAAAGCCTATGGTGTCAACATTCTCAGGCTCTAGAAGCAATGATTCCTATCATACCTTATCTACGTCTAGACTTTCTTTGGTGGGCAGAGGCCTGCCACCAAAACAAGGGACTATCATTCACACCACCCTCTGCCACCCAGACCCTAACAACAGACGTATCAGATTATGCATGGGGTGGGGGGGGGGGGAGGCTCACCTGGCAGGGAATTACATTCAGGGCAAATGGAACCCAAGTCAAATGCACTTGCATGTCAATCAAAAAGAAATTTAAACTGTACAGAATGCTCTGACAGCCTTCAAGGACCACATTCTTCCAGGACAAGTAATGGTAAAGACGGACAACACCACTGTTATGTAGTACATAAACAAGCGGGGGGGGGGTACACATTCTTACCCCCTCTGCAGACTAGCCATGGCATTGTGCAACACAGCCCTGAGCTACCAAGTGCATCTACAAGCTCAATTCCTGCCAAGAAAACTAAATACACTGGCAGACAAACTAAGAAACTTCATGGACCCACACGAGTGGAAACTGGAATCAAGGATTTTCAACATGTTGACAAGCAAATGGGGAGCCCAAATATAGACCTATTTGCCTCCCCCCAGAACTATCAATTGGACAAATTTTGCACAAGGACTCCCCACAAACAAGCTTGGAAAGTGGATGCTCTGTCCTTCAGCTCTCCAGAGTACTACTAAAGATCAAACAAGACAAACCAAGGACGATTTTGATTGCATCAGACTGGCCATGCCAACACTGGTACCCCCTCTTGCGCAGTGTGTCACTGTTGGCCCCATGGCACCTGCCTCAGACTCCTGCCCTATTGTCTCAGCAGGAAAACCAGATTCTGCACCCTCTGCTTCAAACACTGAACCTAGCAGCCTGGCTAATTACCTAATCTCTATTTTACCATCCCTCAGTAAACCAGTGATGAATATCATTTACAGGCAAGGAGGCTTAGTACTAGAAAATATTATGCTAAAAAATTGAAAAGATTCTGTGCCTGGAATCAATCTCAAGGGATGAGCTTGGCAGTGCCCAATTTACCTCAGATTTTACAATACTTAACTAAGATGCTTCACAAGGGCCTGTCTTTCTCCTCCATCAAAATTCACGCCTCAGCCATTTCAGCTCATTATAACACAGAACCTCCCATCTTCTCTCATCCACTGCTTAAGCAGTTCTTCAGAGGGGCCAAAAATCTACGACCACCCAGAAGAGCTCCAACTCCAGCCCAGGGCCTTAACTTTGTATTGGAAAAGCTTACCCTTCCTCCTTTCGAGCCAGCTGCCACTGCGGACTTAAAATTTCTTTCTTGGAAAACAGCTGTCCTTTTAGCAATCACTTCAGCAAGAAGGGCGTCTGAATTACAGGCTGTCATGGCAGTGGAGCCTTTCATCATCTTTCATGCGGACAGGGTGTCCCTCAGGACCAATCCCTCCTTCATGCCCAAGGTGGTATCCAGTGTGGCCCGTAATCAGTCCATTCATTTGCCAACCATCTTTCCTAATCCACAGAACAAAGGGGAATGGATACTGCGCTCCTTAGATGTACACAGTCAACTTAGATTCTACTTGGACAGGACTAAACCTCAAAGGAAATCTGACCAACTGCTGGTGGCATTTGCTGCAGGGGCAGAGGGAAAGGCCATTTCAAAGCAAACCATTTCCAAATGGATAAGCCATTGCATTAATTTCTGCTACAAGCACCATGGAAAACCTATCCCACAGGGGATCAGACCCCGCTCAACCAGGGCTGCATCTACCTCTACAGCCTTTCTCTGAGGCGTCCCTACCAGGGACATCCTAGTAGCTGCTACCTGGAGTTCTGTACATACTTTCACTAAGCATTACCATCTGCCAATTTTCTCTAAACCCAGAGCTGGCTTTGCCAAAGCAGTCTTGCAGGGAGGGCCTTATAGCTGGTCCTAATGCTATCTAAATTCCTCCTCCCATCCTTAGCTTTGGGAATCTACCCAAATGTGATGACTGCAACAGTGAAACATGAAGAACACAGTACAGTTGTGTACACTTATCATAAATGTAGATGTTCGAGTGTATTCACTGTTGCAGTCCTGATTACCCTCCCTCCAGCCCCCTTTCTTATTTGGATATACTTCTACTCTCCTTTCATATGCTCAAAAGCTTTTTGGTGTATTTGCTTTTTTGTTGGAGGTATAACCTTGTATATTTATAGATTTAATTGCTTCCCATTAGGGAGGCACCTGACATCTGGAGCAAGAAAAACTGATGTAATGGCATCGGCTGCATGTTTTATACCCCTGTCGACCTGACGTCATGGAAGAAGGGACAGCAGCCGACGCAGGACCCAAGACTTTCTTAATCGGGCCAGCTGAGGGCTTCTGCAAGCAGATAACCCAAATGTAATGACTGCAACAGTGAATACACTCGAACATCTACATTTATGGTAAGTGTACACAACTGTACTTTGTCTCCCCAGGCCTCAAAGGAGTTGGGATTAGTACATCTAAAAACCCATTGCCTACGGACAAAGAAAGCAGGGCCCTTGACCAATTTGGAAAGAAGGTTTACACTTCCTCTATCCTGGCCATGAGGGCCCACAGTTACCAGTTACATATGATAAAATACCAGCAGAGTATTTAAAAAAAAAATGAAGCAGAAGATTTCCTCCCTGGAGGACAAGAACTCCTCCAAGGAATTGATGGATCTCTGCCATTCCAGTTCCCAGGTAGCTAGGCACTACTTGCACTGTAGATGTGATGACCTAGAGGTATCTTCCCTACCTGCTGTCTCTGGTTCTGTCATCGGAAGGCATGCTTGGCTTAGAGAACAGACATTACCAGAGCAGATCAAATCTAAACTGCTAGATTCACACCTGGATAAGGACTCCTTTTTTGGACCAAAGGTTGAGGCTCTGTTAAAAAAGGTGGAGGAAAATGCAAACACCATGCAAATGATGAAAGACTGCTTCCAAGTCCAGCCACCAAGGTTCAGTAGGAATTTTCCCACTAAGCATTCATCCTTTCCCCTCCCAATCAAATCCCAGTTAGAGGAAAATCTGAAGGGAAAGGCCTCATAGGCAGCAACAGCAATTGCAGAGGGCAAGGCAGTGGTCCACAGGAATGCCCAGGCCGGGGAGTTCTAGGTCACGGGAACCTAGCAAAGATCAGCAATGACTCACCCCTCGCCCATCCCCCCCCCCCACCTCTAACCCCAGACAAGATAGAAAGAAGATTATTTTATGTATTTATTTTATTTTTTATATTTGTTTGCTGGGTTAGTCTTGACTTTTCGTGGGGGGGGGGGGGCAAGATATGAGAAGTCATCAGTATAAACAAAAAATAGATATACATAATCAGAATAGAAATAAAGTGGAAATTCACAATAGTAAAAACATTATGTCAAAAATTGTAGTAGAAACAGCAATAAACAGGTATGCTTATATCCATTAAGTCCTCGTACAATGTATAAAATCATCCATGTTATATATAAAAATCAGTAGAGGTAGATACAGAAGCTTGTTCATAGGTTCATAGGTTTATACTAGGCTATCTGCCCTAAGGCATTTATAAGCCTAGCCCAAAGTTTTGAGGCTTACGCCACCCCTTATATGAAAAAATACTGTGCCCATTAGTTTGTTGTGCCTCTGTCCAGCAGTGACACAGAGGTGATTCCCGGGGTAAACCTACGATCTCCCATCCACAGGTCAAGATTTCTCTGTTTAGACAGAATAAAATTAAGATGTGTATAGCAGGTCAGAGCTATATGGAGAAAGTTATCCAGAGGTGATACAGGAACAGAGACCGTTGATGTTTAGATGTTCTTTAAGGAGTTTGAATTTTGGAGATGGAAAGGGGTGTATTAAGTATATGTTGAGGAGTGAGATTCCAAATTTTTGCTGTCTGACTTGCAAATAAGGATTCACCAAAAAAGTTATTGGCTTTCCTAACTTGTAATAGTAGTTTATTAGATGTGCAGAGGGAGGGAGTAGTGTTGGTATGTTAGAGCAGGACAGGCTTCTAGTTGGTGAAGAATGGTGTGGGCAATAGCTAGTTGGTTGAACGTTGGTAAGTTTGGAAGTTCGAGCCAGTGTGTAATTCTTTAAGGGCAGTACAGTGGTGGATTCTATTTTGTAGGCCGGGCCAGTGTGTAATTCTTTAAGGGCAGTACAGTGGTGGATTCTGTTTTATAGGCTGGCTGCATATCGAGTAATTTTGTGGTAGCATGTTTCAAGTTTTGATAGGTCAGTTTTTCTGAAATTAGAGAAAATGGGCGAGGCATATAATAGTGTGGAGAGAAGGTGTGTTCTGGCGATTTCTTGTCTTGTTGATGGGGTGAGGGATGCTCTAGTCCTGTTCAGGCATCCGAGTTTAATATGTACTTTTTTTTATGTTGAGGGCTATGTTTGTCATATTTCAGACCACAGTGTATAGTGACACAGAGTAAGTTTGTGCTATCTCATGGTTCGATTATAGTTCCATTGGATGAAAGTATGTGCATTGATGAGGGGGCGATTTGGGGTCTTATCTGAGAATACCATAAGCTTTGTCTTGGGTTTAGTATTCGTTGTTTTCCTTTAAGGAAAAGTTCAATGGCTGTGAAAGCAGACTGAGTCCTAGAAGGTAGGGAGGAAGCTGTGCAGATGACAGTGGAATCATCTGCATACTCTATAATTGTGGCATGGGGAGAGGTGGAGCTGAGATTGTTTGTAAAGATGGAGAAGAGTAGGGGACTGAGAATAGAGCCTTGTGGGACTCCTATAGTGATGGGTAGAAGTGTAGAGATTTCATTATTCCATATCACGGATTGTTGACTGTCGGTTAAATACCCGTGGAACCAGGTGATGGTTGCTAGAGAGAGATGGACAGATGCTAAATCAAGTAATAGTTTTTGATGTGATACAGTGTTGAATGCTTTTGACACATCCAAGAAGATAGAAGAGACTAGTTGGTTACTATTTCTATGGTGGTTGATGATGTCTGCGAAACCTGAGGCCTGTGGTGGTGCTGTGCTTAGGTCTGAAATTCTCAGGCTACTCCGATGTGCCACAAAACTAAAGGGCAGAGGCCATTTATCAGATTCACAACCTGTGTTCTCAGGGCTCTGTGGAGCAAGTACCAGACCACCAGATAGGAAAATGGTTTTACTCCAGGCTATTCCTGGTCCACAGGAAAGAAGGCTCTTGGCACCCTATGCTGGATCTGTCCATCCTAGTCCCAAGATTCAAAATGCTTACTCTTCAAAAGCTTCTTCCCATGATCACACCTCTGGCTCTAATGGTCACCTTAGACCTGAAAGCTGCCTACTTTACACATCCCTATAAAAGAATCCTACAGAAGTTTTCTTCGCTTCAGAGCAGGTACCAGTCACTTTCAGATCTCTACACTTCCCTTTGGCTTGTCCACTGCTCCGAGGGTCTTCACAAAATGTCTGGCCCCTGTGATCGCCTTCTGCAGAAAGAGGCATTCAAATGTACCCTTTTCTGGACGACTGCCTCATTCAGGCCATGAGTCAGCCCAAGCTCCTGAAGGATATGGTCTTCATCCAGATCCTGCTCGCTTCCTTAGAGCTAACTATAAACCTCAGCAAATCTGTACCCTTTTCTGGACGACTGCCTCATTCAGGCCATGAGTCAGCCCAAGCTCCTCAAGGATCTGGTCTTCACCCAGATCCTGCTAGCTTCCTTAGAGCTAACTATAAACCTCAGCAAATCTAAAACAAACCCTTCCACCAGGATAGTTTTCCTGGGGGCTGTGCTGGATTCCTCCCTACAGAAGGCCTTCCTTCCCCCAGACGAGGCTTGCTTCTTAATCCAGTATTTTCAGGACATTATGCGGAAGGAATGCTTTTCAACCAGGAAATTCCTCAGAGCACTGGACTACATGGCATTTTGTATACTAATGATGTCCTTCTATTCCCATGTTGCAGTATTCATAACCCTTGGGTTACCCTCTGCTTAGCTACCAGAGTATCCGACTAGTATACAAAAGCTTTAGTCACTGCAAGGTACGTGGGATGTCTTAAATTGACTGTAGGGTGCATGGGCCGTAAAAGTGACTTCTGCACGTACCTTTCCTCAGAACAGAACACCCCAGTCGGACCCCAGTCCCAGGATAGCTGCACAGGTCCTGTGTCATCCGGGTTAGCCTAATGGTTAAGGTGTTTGCCTTACAGACACAAGGTGCAGGGTTTAATTCTCACAGGAGATACTCGGCTAGGCTTAAAAATGGTCCACACAGGCAGATAGCCTAGTACTAATCTATGAACCTACGAACAATGCATTATTGTAAATATCTGGGGGGGGTCATCCTGATAACTCCAGACTGGTCCAGGCAGCACTGGTACCCCATGCTACTGAGTTTAACAAAAGAAAAACCTTGGCAGTTACCTCAGAAAGTGGATCTGCTGACACGGGCAAAGGGAATGTTTGTGCACCCCAACCTGCGGACTCGGTCTGCCTGGTTAATTCATCAAAATTCTACTCTGAGCACTCCCTGAGTAGTCAGGTGCTTAATATCCTCAGAGTCTAGAAGATCCAGTACTAGGAAAACATACTCTGCCAAGTGGAAAAGATTCTCTATTTGGTGTGAGCAACAAGGCCCCAACCCTGTCTCAGCCAGCATTTCAGCCATTTTGGAGTACCTGGCTATCTTGGTGGACAAAGGCCTATTCTTCTCATCCATTAAGATCCACTCTTTTGCCATTTCAGCCCACATCCCTACTCTTCCTCCTATCTTTTCCCACACCCTAATGAAATAGTTCCTTAGGGGAGTGCGGCATGTCAGACTTCCCAGGAGGCAGCCCGCCTGTCCTTGGGACTTCAGCTTTGTTATAGAAAATTTGACTTTACCCTCCTTTGAATCAGCTGCTTTAGCTGATTTAAAATTCTTGACATGGAAGACTGCCCTTTTACTGGCTGTCACCTCAGCTAGGAGGGTGTCTGAGTTGCAAGCCCTCATGACAGTGGAGCCTTTTCTTATGTTCCACCAATACAGAGTTTGACTCAGAACTAATCCTTCTTTGTGGCCATGGTGGTCGCAGACACTTTCCCTGAACCAAGTCATACACTTGCTTACATTCTTCCCTAAGCCACAGAACCAAGGGGAAAGAATTATTCACTCCTTGGATGTGCATGCTACTACCTTGACAGGACTAAAATGTTCAGAAAATCAGAACAACTAAAACCAGTGTCCAAACAAACCATCTCTAAGTGGATCTCCCATTGTATTTCTTTTTGTTATATCTACCAAACCAAAAAGCCTCCTGAGTCTGTTAGGAACCACTCAACTATGACCATCTCTACCAACACTGCATTCTTGAGGGGAATACCTACCAAAGACGTTTTGGAAGGAGCTACCTGGTCATCAGTGCATACCTTTATGAAGGACTACCACCTGTCAGCCTTCTCCAAGTCAAAAGCAGGATTTGCCACTGCCATCTTGCAGGGCATCCTCTCTTCCCATTAAGACATTTACCACCCTCATCTCAGCTTTGAGAATCATCCGGTAAGTCAGGACTGCAACAGTGAAGCCTGAAGAAGATAGTGCAGTTGTGTACACTTAGCATTAATGTAGATGTTCAAGTATATTCACTGTTGCAGTCTTGTCTCCCTGCTTCCGTTCCCCCATTCTGCTTCCAATCACAGCTTATTTCTCTGTCCTTCTCTTCTAGAGGACCATATGCAGGCCCTATAGGGCCCCTTTCCTCTAACCTAGTCCCTTGCTTAAGGTTCTTCCTTGGAGCTCCTACCTGATAGGATCAAGAAAAAAAAAACTGATGTCATGGCATCAGCTGGCTCTCTTTATACCCAGCTATCCTGATGTTGGGGTACTGTGTCCACCCTCTCAGGAAGGAGAGAGTTTTTTTACTCTGGTAGTTGGGCCAACCAAGGTTTCTGAAGCAGGAAATCCCCCAAGTCAGGACTGCAACAGTGAATACGCTCCAACATCTACATTTATGGTAAGTGTGAACAACTGTACTTCACCTAGAATGACTACTGTTTATGGGACAAGCTGAATAGAGCTCCTGCTTGTGTAACTTCTGTTCACCCCATACTCAGCTTTCCTGTAGGAGGGTCTTGTACTCTTCTCATGCACTTTCGAATTCTGACGTTTTTAGTTATCCCACTGCCTCTTCAGGAAGGCTGAATATTTCTCCATGAACTGCAATCTGTGTATAGTGCATCTTTTCATAAAGGTTGCTGCTGCTGTCTAAGGGGAATCTTTAATATGTATCTACCAAAAGTAGCAAGTACCTCTTATCTCAAACTGTCTTTTTAAGTCTTTTTTTTTTTTTTTAACAGAATCTGTGGGTGTTTTCACAGGCAACTGTTTTTTTTTATTTCCTATGAACTAACACATTTAGTAAGACACCTCAATTTTTTTTCCTTTACTAAAGGCATAGGGAATAGGAAAGCTACTAAACAACGCTTGACAAACTGGGCTGGCTAACTTTGTCATTTTTTTTACACTCAGAATAGATAAGGCCTGTGAAAAGGGTAGCCAGAGATCATTCTGCAGGACAAGTGATCCTTTATGAATCAAGTCTCCATAATGCTTCTATTGATTGCATTTACAAGTCTGAAGTCTTGTTCTGTGTCATTCATTTCGTGTAACATTATTGGATAAGACTTTCCAGAGGCAGAATTTCTTTTGGCAGAGCAGGTGTCCTTCGACATGATCACTGCTGCAGCTTGATTCTCTTTGCCTCTTAATCTTTGCTAACTGTCAGGCCTTGCACTACCAGTTGGCCTGTGTTCCCCAGGATGAAAGCTGGTTGTGGGAAGCAGCTTGCCTTCATCAAGTCAACATGAATCCACTCTCCACAACCCCCCTGAGCTTCCTTACCCATAAACCCAACTTTTTAACAAAACCCCAAGAAAGGAGTCTGCACCTTAACAAATCCCCAAGAAAGGATCTGGCTGCTTGGTTGTACTAAACAGTATTTTTCCATAACCACAGACTATATATATATATATATATATATATATATATATATATATACACACGATAGATGTGTGTATGCATATAAATATATATATATATATATATATATATATATATATACATATATATATATACATATATATATATACATATATATATATACATAGATGTAGATAGATATAGAAATAGATGTGTGTGATTTTGTATATGTATCTGTATATAGATATATAGGTGTATGTGTGTATATATGTGTGTGTATATATATATATATATATATATATATATATATATATATATATATATATATACAGAGATTTATATATATATATATGTATGTATATCTATATAAATATATATATATAAATATGTATATATATATGTGTGTGTGTGTGTAGATATATAGGTAGTGTGTGTGTGTGTGTGTGTGTGTGTGTGTATATATATATATATATATATATATATATATATATATATATATATATATATATATATATATATGCATAACAAAGAGAATAAACACACCCACCAAAGCAAATGTCTCTCCACTGTTTTGAAGAAAATCTATAATAAATCCAAACACGATGAACAGGGAGGCAACCAGTCGGCTCACTCAAATAATCCAGTCTTGTTCATAAGTGTATAAAAGTTCTTTTATTATGTGCACAGGTAAGCGCTTTCACCAAAGCTTCTTCAGACCTTAAAAACTTCCCGCCAAACAAACATTTCCTTTTATACTGATAATATGACTATGCATCAATTAAACTATTAACTTCCTTAAAAGACCATTCATCATTTATCCCAACTAAAAACATTCAAGTATTAATACAAATTCTTAATTAAATTCAGACCATAAAATTAAAGACACTTTTTACATTCCAGACTCTCATGAATCCTGATTCACTGTGTTAAATATTCAGTAAAAGCATATCAGTTCTTGTAGGACATTCGTGAATGGAATATATTGTATCTGGAATATTTCTGTTATATTCTAGCTATTTCATGAATCCTAATACTTTTTAATATTACTTTGGTTGATATTATCGGTCTGACATAGTTTAAAATAAAAATAAAAGCTATGTATACAATTAGTACTGCTGAAAAATTATTATCTAGTGAATTACCATTAGATAAGCAAATGCAACATTGTAATGTTACAACTAGTCTTGCTAAACAACAATGTTGCCTGATTTAACTGCTGTTTCATTTTTATGCATCGGAAGTCATCACCGATGCTACGGTAGGTTATCGCTCACCATCTATTCACATGTATACATATATGTATGCTTATTTTCACTCCATCTGTGCACTAAGAAATAGTGAGTTAAAATTATATATAGTAAATGTTTATGCAATTGCATATGTTTATTCAACTCACTATACTTCTTGCATATATAATTATTACTATATATTCGTTTGCCCATATTGATCATATGCCTTGTTGTCTGTAATCTACGGCTGTCATTGAGGTGGTAGTGCCGTGTAGCTTATGAGAGATGTATCAGTTATCTATCTCCAACTAACATATAAATATTTGTTAAATAATTAGACAGCCCGGAGATGAATATGGGTTTTAATATGAACACAAGGGATATCTTTATCATTAAACTGCTATCTGAAGATGCTTATAAATTATCAACTAGGATTTGTGCATTCAGAAGGGCTAACTAACTATATATACTAACAGTTTTAATGCTAACGAGCACAGTATTCATATATAGTTAACCTAACGGGAAGGTTACATTCTGAACATGCCACAAATTTATCTGAGTTACTGTTTCATAGAAACCCCGCATGTGTCAAGGTTATATAACCATGGATATCAATGTACTTTGACATCCATAGGGCAATTAACCTAGTGTATTGATGTAAAGATACATATTATAATCTTGTGGTCTGTGTCAAACATAGAGGTTATAAAACCGGATATTTCTAAAGGTTATAGTAACTACTGAATGTAAACTGTGTGAAAATTAGCTAACGTTAACTTTTATTGAAGCAACTATTTGAGAACACAAAGGCAACCAAGTATTCCAAAACCATGAATACGAGTGTACATTTGCAGCCTTGCAACAGAATACTTCATGTTATGCAATTTTATAATAACTTTGCTCAAGAGATGTTCTGAAAACTGTATTAAAATTGTATATAAAGAGATAACTAAATGCTTTACAATAATATTTTCAAAAACCAGCAATTAAAAAACATAAAAATAAAAATTAACATTTTTTCTCTATGTTAATCAAAGTTATTCAACTTATGTGTGTTGGTAAGAATGCAGTAATTACCCTATTACCACTCCGTGTATCCTAATGATATATCTAATATGTTTGTGTTTTAATGGTAAATGAATCTCACTCTAGTGAAAGTTATTACTACTTTTTAATAGTTGCCCTTCTGATGTTCATCGTGCATACAGCTGCAGTCATAACAGATGGGTTCTCCTGCCGTCAGGCGGGTCCTCGGTCGGCTGAATTCCAAAGTCTAGGTCCGGCGTCGGTTGTAGTTACTTCTTCCATGACATCAGTGCGACAGGGGTATAAAGGAACCAGCCAACGCCATTTTCTTCAGTCTTTCTTGCTGCGCGGTGCCCGAAGCAGAAGCAGTTCGCAAGTGCCGGTCGGCCAGCTCCTGAAATTACGAAAATTTTGAAACCGAAGTCTTCTTGAAAGCTAAGTACCCCATTGGGGAAACTTTTCTTGCCTAAGACCGATGTCAGACAAAGTTAATAATTGTATTTCATGTGGGAAGCAAATACCGCATAAGGATTTCCATTCCCTCTGTATAACTTGTTTAGGCCCAGACCACGACGTCTTGGTCTGTCGCTTTTGTGCTACATTCAACAAACGCACCATTAAGCGTCGGGCGGAGTTCGCCCAGCATTATTTTGGAAAAACATTTAACTATATTATGTCGTCTGATACTCCGACTCCAGTTTTGTCTAAAAAACGCAAAGATAAGGACCGACACTCGAGGTCCGCGGCCTCTACCGACACCACGCCAAAGCCGGCTACACGTGGTCCGGTTCTCAGCAAGGCGCCTACGCAGCCCCTGACTACCGACAACACTTCTTTGGCGGTGTCTCCTGTGCCCGAGATCGCAGGCTCCTCAGCCCACACCCCGACTACAGATACCGAAGCCACTCTTGGCGTTGAACCTCAAAATGTGGACAGGTCTACCTCCACTCAAGGTGTCTTCAGACCTCCACTCAAGGTGTCTTCAGACCTTCCTCTTCTTTCTACATCAAGGCTTTCACTAAGTCTAAAGCAGCCATGCACTCTGAGACAGGCTACACAGGGCCCATCTCCAGGCCCCATGCCTAAAAAACAGATGCTTAAAATGGCTGAGTATTTAATTACTCTTATCAGGGGTTCTCAACCCCCACTGGACAAAAGGCCCAGAGTGGAGGAAGAATCCCCCTCCTCTGATCAGGGCTCCATTATTTCAGAGCACTCTGATGATCAGGAATATTCTTACTCCCCTTTTGAAGACTCTGATGCGGAGGAGTCCATTCCTTCTGTATCCACCCCCCAGAGGATTACTCATTTGGGGAAACTTTGCATACCTTAAGGGAACACATCCACTGGGAAGGCCAAGATTATTCAGATTCCAAGAAAAGGCTTAGGGAATTTCTCTTACTACCTCAGCACAGGCCTCTGGCTATACCTCCTGTCTTGGACATCCTAGATGATGTTTACTCGGAGGCCTGCCTTAACACGGACTCTCTGCCTCCAGCCCCAGTTAAGCCTGACAGGTACTACAGGGTTCCTGTCTCACACCAATTTCTATACAAAAGCCATGCTGCTGACCCAGAAACCATCTCACAGGGCCCCAAGGGAATTAAGGCCTCCACTGCTAAAAATCCATTACCTTCCGAGAGAGATTCCAGATCCTTAGAAAGGTGGGGAAAAAAGGTATATACCTCGGCTACCTTAACCATGAGGGCCTTAAATTGTCAGTTCCATATGCTAAAATACCAACAGTTTTTGTTATCACAATTGAAAAGTAAAATGTCACAACCTGAACAACCAGACTTGAAGGAGTTGCAGGATTTGATGCATAGTGCAGAACAAGTGGGTAAGCATACCTTACAATGTGGTTTTGATGCTCTAGAGGCCTCATGTAGAGCTGCGGTTACAGGATCAGTCATACGTAGACATGCCTGGCTCAAGGAACAAACCTTGCCTGATCATGTCAAAGCTAAATTACTAGATGCCTCTCTTCAAAAGGATGTATTATTTGGTGCTAGCTGAGGAGGTATTAAGGAAAATGGAGGAAAAGGCTAAATCAATGCAAACTGTGAAAAATTTTCTACAGGTACAACCCCCACATTTCAGTAGAAATTGGCCTTCCAGAAATTGGTCCTTTCCAGCCACGGACAGACCCCAAAGAGGCAGATACAGGTGCCCGAGGGGCAGAGGACAATCCCAAGGATCGTTTAGAGGCAGGCAATGGCCAGCTCCTACACAAAGAGGTGGTGAGGATAACTCGCAATCATTCAGAAAGCAAACCCAATGACTTTCCCCTTTGCATGCCAAGCAAGACTCAAATGGCAGCCCCCTTAGGAGGAAAGCTGGCATTATTTTCAAAAAATTGGCATATTGTCACAAAAGACAAATGGATCCTGGACATTATAAACAGAGGCTACAGATTCCATTTTCACACACTTCCAAAAATGAGAGGCATGCCAAACCTGCCACACAATCAAAGGGCAGAGGCACAAAGGCAAATTACAGATCTCATAGACATGAAAGCTATTCAAGAGCCTACGCATGAACAAGGTCAAGGTTTTTATTCCAGGCTATTCCTGGTACCAAGGAAGGGAAAAGATCCATCCTAACCTAAACACATTTCTACTCGTACCAAAATTCCAGATGCTCACTCTACAGCAACTTCTTCCCATGCTGGGCAAGGAGTCTTGGCTGGTAACATTGGACCTCAAGGAGGCATACCTGCATGTCCCAATCAGACAAAATCGCAGAAGATACCTCAGATTTCTTGCAGGTTCAACCCATTATCAATTCTCTGCATTGCCCTTTGGCTTATCTACTGCGCCCAGAGTATTCACGAAATGCCTGGCATCAGTAATTGCCTACTGCAGACTTCAAGGGATACAAATATACCCCTGTTTGGACGACTGCCTGATCCAAGCGGACAGCAAGCACATTCTTCTGAAACATCGGGCTTATGTAATAATGTTGTTGAACTCTCTGGGATACACAGTCAACAAAAAGAAGTCAAGGCTAATACCCTCCCGGAAGATAATTTTCCTGGGTGCCTACTTGGACACAAACACCCAGATGGCCTACCTAACGCCAGAGAAGCAGGGGCGACTAACTCATTACTTCAGAGCACTAGCAAATTGCACCAGGCAGACTGCAAGGAAAATCCTGCAGGCTCTGGGATTCATGGCATCTTGCATCTTACTAATCCCATGTGCAAAGCTGCATATGAGGAAACTTCAATGGTACCTGAAAAACATATGGTCTCAACACAGCCACAGTTTGGAAACAATAATACCACTAATTCCATGTCTGCAAAAGGAATTTTTGTGGTGGGCTCAAGCATGCCAAACAAACACAGATCTTCTATTCAGCAAGCCTCAAGCAAATCAAGTCATCACAACAGACGCCTCGGACTACGCTTGGGGGGGCGCACATGACAGATCGGTGCATTCAGGGAAAATGGTCCCAAAAAGAAAAGCACCTTCACATCAATCAAAAGGAAATGCTAGCAGTAATAAATGCTATTATAGCTTTCAAGGACCTTCTGCAGCCAGGTCAACTATTGATAAGAACGGACAACACCACAGTTATGTGGTACATAAACAAACAGGGAGGAACACATTCATACCCCCTATGCAGACTGGCCATGTCACTTTGGAACATGGTCATGGACTTACAAATCGCACTACAAGCACAGTACTTGCCAGGCAAGGAAAAAAAGCTGGCAGACAACCTAAGCAGAAATATGACAGATCCACACGAATGGAAGTTGCATCCAAAAGTTTTTACAGAAATAATCCAAGCATGGGGAAGGCCAGACATAGATCTCTTTGCCTCCCACAAAAATCACCAATTGACAAAATTCTGCTCAAGGATTTTCCATCCAGAGGCCTGGAGAGTGGATGCTCTCTCTTTCAGTTGGACATCAATGACAGTTTATGCCTTCCCACCTCTTCCTCTGCTGCCCAAAGTTCTATTGAAAACCAGAGCAGACAGACCAAAGATGATTCTCATTGCTCCGGACTGGCCAAGACAACACTGGTACCCACTCCTGAGGAGCCTGACGCATTCCCCATCATGGACCCTACCTCTAATGCCTCTTCTTCTGACTCAGCACAGCTTCAAAACTCTTCACAGCCAGCTAAAAACACTCAATCTAGCCACATGGAAGATTCCTTAGCATCACAACAGACCCTACTCTCCAAGGAGGTGCAGGATGTCATTTTGGAGGCCAGAAGGCCGTCAACTAGAAAAGCTTACTCCGCAAAATGGAAACGGTTTTGTGTCTGGAATGAGAAAAAGGGCCAGGATCCTGGAAAACTGAATTTACCTCAAATACTACAGTATTTAGCTGAGCTGCTAAGCAGTGGACTTTCTTTCTCCTCCATCAAAATCCATGCCTCAGCCATTTCTGCTGAATACAACACTGATCCACCCTTATTCTCTCACCCTCTCTTAAGACAGTTCCTCAGAGGGGCTAAGAATCTAAGACCCCCAAGGAAACGACCAATACCTGCTTGGGATCTCAATTTTATTCTGGAAAAACTGACCTTTTCTCCCTTTGAGCCAGCTGCCTCATCAGATTTGCAATATTTGTCCTGGAAAACAGCTTTCCTTCTGGCTATTACCTCAGCTCGTAGAGTTTCAGAACTACAAGCCCTCATGGCTGTGCAACCTTTTATCATCTTCCATCAGGACAGAGTTTCCTTACGAACCAACCCGTCCTTTATGCCTAAAGTGGTATCCAGGGTAGCTTTGAATCAGGCCATACACTTACCTACCTTTTATCCTAACCCTCAAAACAAAGGGGAGAGATTACTACATTCCTTGGACATCCACAGACAACTCCGTTATTATCTGGACAGAACAAAACCTTTCAGAAAATCAGAACAGCTCTTTGTGTCCTATGCTGTAGGAGCTCAAGGAAAGCCAATTTCGAAACAGACAATCTCAAAATGGATAGCCCACTGCATACGCTTTTGCTATTCTTTTCATGACAAAGCTGTACCTACAGGCATCAGATCTCACTCCACAAGGGCCACAGCTACCTCTACAGCTTTCCTAGGAGGAGTTCCTACCAAAGATATTTTGGAAGCAGCCACTTGGAGTTCTGTGCATACCTTCTCCAAGCATTACCACCTACCATTATACTTCAAAACTAGAGCAGGCTTTGCCACTGCAGTCTTGCAGGGCATCCTGGCTCCTCCTAGTTCCACCTAGCGCCTACCACCCCTTTCTTAGCTTTGGGATTCTACCCATCTGTTATGACTGCAGCTGTATGCACGATGAGCATAGTACAGTTTTGTACCTACCATAAATGTAGATGTTAGAGTGCTAATACAGCTGCAGTCCAGGTTTCCCTCCCTCCTTCCCCTCTTGGGACAGGCCTATAGGCTAACACATCCTCATACAACCTGATTGGGGTGTGTATTTGCTTGCAACTACTGTATTTTGATTGTATTGCACTGCTTTATTACACAAATTATTGCCTTCCTTCTGGGGGCACCTGACATCTGGGGCAAGAAAAACTGAAGAAAATGGCGTCGGCTGGTTCCTTTATACCCCTGTCGCACTGACGTCAGGGAAGAAGCGACTACAACCGACGCCGGACCTAGACTTTGGAATTCGGCCGACCGAGGACCTGCCTGACGGCAAGAGAACCCATCTGTTATGACTGCAGCTGTATTAGCACTCTAACATCTACATTTATGGTAGGTACAAAACTGTACTTTTCTCAGGATTGGTTTAATTGTTGCTCTTTCATTTAGGCCCCTGTCTTTGTCTGCTCTGAGTTTAATTATCCAGTTACCCTCTTTGTTTTCTGTAGCATTTCTAATATTTCCTTCCAGTATCCTTGGCATATACACATCTATCACCTTAAATTTAAAAGTGTGATCTTGACCTTCCATATGCACATGTTTTGCTAAAGCATTATTTTCATAATTTATTCTTATAGCATATAAATGCTCTCTGATACTGTTTTGAAATTTCTGATCGGTTTTACCTACATAGAACGATAGGCATTTCTGACAGGTAGCTAAGTGTACTACATGCATAGTATTACAGTCTGCTGTAACTTTAAAATAATTACAGGTAGATATTGTCCATATGTAGATGAGAGTTCGGAGTTTATACATCCAGACTCCGGAATCTGTTATTATTTTAAAGTTACAGCAGAGTGTAATACTATGCATGTAGTATACTTAGCTACCTGTCAGAAATGCCTATAGTTCTATGTAGGTAAAACCGATCGGAAATTTCAAAACCGAATCAGAGAGCATTTATATGCTGTAAGAATAAATTATGAAAATAATGCTTTAGCAAAACATGTGCATATGGAAGGTCAAGATCACACTTTTAAATTTAAGGTGATAGATGTGTATATGCGTAGGATACGGGAAGGAAATATTAGAATATTTAGTATTAATAAGTCCTTGCTTTTCGACACCACAATACCCCACTGGTATGTAGAAAAACTTACCAGTTTAATCTAGACCTGTGGATGGGAGTGAGAGGTTTACCCCGAATCATCATCATCTCTCTGCTGGACAGAGGCACAACACAAACAATGGGCACAGTTTTTTTTTTTATAAGGTATGTAAGCCACAATAATTTGGGCTAGGCTTATAAATGCCTTAGGGCAGATAGCCTAGTATAAACCTATGAACCTATGAACCTAAATGCTACAGAAAACAAAGAGGTTAACTGGATATTAAACTCAGAGCAGACAAAGGCAGGGGCCTAAATGAAAGAGCAACAATTAAACCAATCCTCGGGAACAGACGGGAACTATTAAAAAGTAGTAATAATTTTCACTAGAGTGAAATTCGTTTACCATTAAAATACGAACATATTAGATATATCATTAGGATACATTGAGTGGTAATAGGGTAATTACTGCATTCTTACCAACACACATAAGTTGAATAACTTTGATTGACATAGAGAAAAAATATGTTAATTTTTATTTTTATGTTTTTTCCATGTTTTGTAATTGCTGGTTTTTGAAAATATTATTGTAAAGCATTTAGTTATCTCTTTATATATAATTTTAATACAGTTTTCTGAAATCTTTTGAGCAAAGTTATTATAAAATTGCATAACATGAAGTATTCTGTTGCAAGGCTGCAGATATACACTCGTATTCATGGTTTTGGAATACTTGGTTGCCTTTGTGTTCTCAAATAGTTGCTTCAATAAAAGTTAACGTTAGCTAATTTTCACGTAGTTTACATTCAGTAGTTACTATAACCTTTACAAATATCCGGTTTTATAACCTCTATGTTTGACACAGACCACAAGATTATAATATATATCTTTACATCAATACACTAGGTTAATTGCCCTATGGATGTCAAAGTACATTGATATCCATGGTTATATAACCTTGATACATGCGGGGTTTCTATGAAACAGTAACTCAGATAAATCTGTGGCATGTTCAGAACGTAACTTTCCCGTTGGGTATATATGAGTATTGTGCTCGTTAGCATTAAAACTGTTAGTATATATAGTTAGTTAGCCCTTCTGAATGCACAAAGCCTAGTTGATAATTTATAAGCATCTTCAGATAGCAGTTTAATGATAAAGATATCCCTTGTGTTCATATTAAAACCCATATTCATCTCTGGGCTGTCTAATTATTTAACAAATATTTATATGTTAGTTGGAGATAGATAATTGATACATCTCTCATAAGCTACACGGCACTACCACCTCAATGACAGCCGTAGATTACAGACAACAAGGCATATGATCAATATGGGCAAACGAATATATAGTAATAATTATATATGCAAGAAGTATAGTGAGTTGAATAAACATATGCAATTGCATAAACATTTACTATATATAATTTTAACTCACTATTTCTTAGTGCACAGATGGAGTGAAAATAAGCATACATATATGTATACATGTGAATAAATGGTAAGCGATGACCTACCGTAGCATCGGTGATGACTTCTGATGCATAAAAATGAAATAGCAGTTAAATTAGGCAACATTGTTGTTTAGCAAGACTAGTTGTAACATTATAATGTTGCATTTGCTTATCTAATGGTAATTCACTAGATAATAATTTTTCAGCAGTACTAATTGTATACATAGCTTTTATTTTTATTTTAAACTATGTCAGACCGATAATATCGACCAAAGTAATATTAAAAAGTATTAGGATTCGTGAAATAGCTACAATATAATAGAAAGATACCAGATGCAATATATTCCATTCACAAATGTCCTACAAGAACTGATATGCTTTTACTGAATAATGTAAGAGTGTTTAATCTCGCCGTTTGTTCTTACACACGGGTTCGGAGCCAATCCTCGGCTCCGAGTCGGCCGAATTGCAAAGCTCTGAATCTCAGAGAAGCTCGAGACCAGCCCATATCCCACAATCCTCCCTGCCATTACTCAGATCTAGTTTGCCGCTGCAACAGATCGGATCGAGGAGAGCTCGGACCAGATAGTTAGTAGTTTATTGTAGAAGTGCTGTGTGTGTGTGATATATATATATATATATATATATATATATATATATATATATATATATATATATATATATACCCATTTTTCTTCAGGCACCTTTTGTGGCCTAACCCCTTTCCTTGGGTGTGTTTTTTTTGTGAGTGTCTTCTGTATATAACCTTTTTCATACACATTTATTGTTATAGGATTAGTATTTTTTTCTTTTCTCATAGTTATTGTTATTTTTATTGTACTATGTCAGAAAAAGCTAAATCTGGCTTTAAAAGATGTCAGTGTGGGCAGAAAATGTCCATCACTGACAATCATGCTTCCTGCGTCTACTGTCTTGGCCCTCTCCATCTCCAAGAGGATTGCTCCATTTGCCATTCCTTTAGCGGGAGAGTCATGACAGATAGACACAGAAAGCTCATAGACAGAGGATTGCTGAAGCCTGCCTTTCAAGAGGCTTTGGACAAGTCGGATCAGGCTTCTAAATCCTCGAAGGGGTCGAAGATGTCGGAGCCCATGTCATCGGCTCCAAGTTCATCTTCTCGGGTTCGTTCGCCGGATCCACAGATCTCTGGGCCGAGCGTCGAACATTTATCTTTTCCTGAGCCCCAGATTT
Source organism: Protopterus annectens (assembly GCF_019279795.1). Classification (NCBI taxonomy): domain Eukaryota; kingdom Metazoa; phylum Chordata; order Ceratodontiformes; family Protopteridae; genus Protopterus; species Protopterus annectens. The sequence continues at coordinate 1,708,208,979 of NC_056725.1, forward strand.
TGGAACCGGTGTCGGAACTGCCACCACCGTCCATCCTTCGGTCGGTGCCATCTTCGGCTCCTTCGACCCATTCTTCCAGACCCTTGTCTGACACAGATGTGGATCGTGTTGTGCAGAAGCTCATGGAAAACACGGCCCTTTCCAAGTTAATTGCAGTTTCCTCCCAGTTGGTGTCTAAACTAGAAGGCCTCCCCATATCTCCAACGGGTCCTCCTTTGAGACCCATCCAGATCTTGGAGCTGGGAGAAGATGACCTGATGATAGTGGAGCCCTCGGTGCCGAAACCGTCCATTGCACGATCGACACCTTTGACTTCGACTCCTTCGGAACCGTTAGGGGAGTCGTGGAGCCGATGGTCTTTGCTCGGTTCCGGGACCGAGAGTCGTACCGACCTGTCGGTGCCAACTCTCCCTCTTGGGGCCTCGGCACAGACTGGTTCGGCTCTGTCCTCTGGGTCGGAGCCCACAGCACCTTGTTCTGGGATGCTTCCGTGTTCTTCGGAACCAGGGGAGCCCTCGGCCAGGGGTTCGGGGGCCTTTGACCTTATGAGGAAGGTATTGTCTGCACAGACAACCACACCATTAGGGGAATCTTCTCCTTCCCCAAAAGGACCACTTTCTGTTTCTGCTCCCACGATCCATCCCAAGCGTCGAGCCCAATTGCCTCAGCCACCCCCAGAGGGTTCCCCCTGTTCCTTGGAGGCTTCACCAGAAGCCCCCTCTGATGAGGTCCCAAGGAAACGGTTGTGCAAGAGGAGGCACATAGATTCCCCACAGGAGTCTCTAACGTCTGACACCGACTTGGATGAGGCAGAGGGGTCCCCCAAATCACCCTCGGAGGATGTGTCATTTGCAGACATCCTGGAGAGCTTGAAACAGAGGGGTGATTGGCAGTCCCTAGCCCCCTCTGAGGATGAGGCGGTGCTGCTGAAGGCTTTTGGGGCTCAACCTTCTACCTCCTGGGTGACCCCGCCCTTCGATGAATTAATGGATTTGATTGCTTGAAGGGAGTGGGAGACACCTGACACAGTGGAACCAGTCCATAGGAAACCAAACAAGTTCATCACTGCCCCCCAAGATAAAACTTATCACACCAAAGGAGTCCCTGTCGACGCTATGGTGGTGGAGGCAGCCACGAAAAAGGAGATGTCTGAGTCTTCCTCATCTGTTCATCCTCCTAATAAGGATTCTAGGACTATGGACAGGTATGGAAAGCGCATTTTTAGTTCAGCGACTTTTTCCATGCGTTCACTAAACTACCTGACCCATTTCACACGTTTGCAGAGGGATCTCATCAAGGAGCTGACAGATACCCTCCAGGGTAACACGGATGCTGCTGTTTCAGAAAAGGTAACAGCACAACTTAACACCCTCACCTCCATAGTAAACTCATCCATGAGGCTCATCTCGTATGCAGCCAAGGGATCGAGTAGAGCTGCAGCTTCAGTGATTGCTCTTCGAAGACAATCATGGATGCGGCTGTGCTCCTTTGCGGAAGCCTTCAAGTCTTCCTTTGCCAATGCCCCTTTTGATGGTGCCACACTTTTCGGGCCCAAGGTTAAGGAGACTCTCACTCGGTGCGAGCAAGAGGGAAAGACCCTGTCTGCTGTCGGGGTCCGTTTTTCCGCTCCTACTAGACCGTACCCCAAAGGGCAACGAGGAGGAAAAATGTGGTTCCATAAGAATCAGGGATCTTTCCAGACCACACAGAGTGATACTCCCTCCAGAGGCAGAGGAGGGGGTAGAAATGGAAGACGCCGCCCCGGCGGCAGAGGTGGTCCGCATAACCAAGGCGACAGGGATTCCGTCCCTGGGAAGCCTTTCCAGCACTCCTGAAGGGAGACCCGGCTGTCCTGCTCTGGAGGCAGTCGGGGGTCGCCTAGCTTTATACCCACTGGCCTGGCTAAACATTACTTCAGATTCTTGGGTAAAAAGCATTATAACCAGAGGGTACAAAATCCCCTTCATTTCAACACCACCTCTACAAAGAAAATTTCCAGACATGCCACCCTGTCTGCGAAAGCTAGCAGCTGTAGAAATTTCAAAGCTGCTCGAAAACAGAGTCATCCAACCAGTCCCGGCGAACCAAAGAGAATTCGGAACTTACTCAAGGTTCTTTTTAGTTCCAAAAAAGACAGGGGACTGGAGACCAATCTTAGATCTCAGCCATCTCAACAACTTCGTGAAGAAGGAAAAGTTCCGGATGGTCACGCTTCAATCGATCCTTCCATTCTTACAGAAGGACGATTGGATGTGCTCTATAGATCTCAAAGACACGTACTACCACATCAAAATGGCCAGACCGTCCAGAGATCACCTGCGCTTCCGGCTGGGGGCCAGTCACTTTCAGTTTCGAGCTCTGCCCTTTGGACTCACCTCAGCCCCCAGGGTGTTCACCAAATGCATGGTAGTAGTTGTGGCTCACTTGAGACGACAAGGATTCTGGGTGTTTCCCTATCTGGATGACTGGCTCCTCACCGCCACCACCGAGCGTCGCCTACTGCAAGCCAGAGACTATACAATCTGCCTTTGTTCCCACTTAGGGATATCCATAAACTTCGAAAAGTCTTGCTTATCGCCCTCACAGTGGATTTCCTTCATCGGAGCAGATCTAAATACACGATCGACACTACTGAAACTCCCCCCAGTAAGAGCTTCAACGCTCAAACAGCAGGTCCTTCTTCTAGTCAGCAAGAAAGCCCCAGCCAAACTGGTGTTAAAAGTGTTGGGACTGATGGCAGCTGCACTAATTGCAGTCCCTATGGGAAGGTTACACATGAGGATTCTTCAATGGCTGCTCTTTGCGCAGTGGTCGTTCCAACACCTACCCCTAGCGCATGAGATCAGGATAACAGAATCTTGCAGACGGGACCTCTCATGGTGGATGCACGATCAGAACCTCACTGTGGGTCGTCCGTTCTACCCAGTCCAACAGCCATAATAACCACGGACGCTTCCCTGATAGGGTGGGGGGGCCTTTTTCAGGGAAGAACAGTCCAAGGAGAATGGTCCAGCACGGAGTACACTCTACATATAAATGTTCTGGAGTTGAGGGCGGTGTTCCTGTCGTTGCAACACTTCCAAGCCCTCTTACCTCTAGGAACAGTAGCAGTTCAGACAGACAATATGTCTGTAGTCTGGTACATAAACAAACAAGGGGGAACCAGGTCTTACCCGTTATGCAGAGAGGCCATGAGAATTTGGCAATGGGCAGAGTCCACGGGTCGCTTTCTGATAGCAACGCACATCCCGGGGTCATCCAACGTCATTGCGGACAGGTTGAGCAGAGCCATCCTGTTACCTCACGAGTGGTTCCTCAATTCACAGACGGCGGAAAAGATCTTCCGCAAATGAGGCCAGCCTTGCTGTGATCTGTTTGCTTCCCCGTTGAATGCAAAATGCAGAAGCTACTTTGCCCTTCTACCCCCTCCGGGGGATGTCCCCAGGGACCCACTGATACACGATTGGCCCCCGGGTCTCCTATATGCTTTCCCACTGACTCCATTGATTCCCAGATTTCTACAGAAAGCCAGGAACCTGGAAAGGACTATAATACTCATAGCCCCATTCTGGCCTCGTCAAATATGGTTTCCCTTTCTTCGAGCTCATCAAATAGAGGAACCATGGATTCCGGACCCTGTGCCAGATCTGCTGACACATTCGTCGGGAGTTCCTCACCCGTCTCTACAGTCCCTCAAACTAGCAGCTTGGCTGCTCCGCTTCCCTGCCTAGCCAGGTCTCATCTACTCCTTCCGTCAGTTCAACACATCCTAGTTGCTTCTCATAAAGCCTCTACTACTAAGCTCTATGCGAGTAAGTGGAAACGCTTTGTATATTGGGCATCTAGTCAAAACTTAGACCCCTTGGTAGCTCCTTTACATAAAATTTTAGAATTCTTATCCATCCTTTTTCATGAAGGAGCTTCTACTTCCACTCCAGTTGGCGGCCATATCAAACTTCCATATTGGTGAAGGAGGTTCTCCCATTATGTCTCACAGACTTTGTAAAGCCTTTATGAAAGGAACCTTCCATCTTAGACCGCCTGTCAGAAGACCTTTCTTTCCATGGAGCCTGAATTTGCTGCTGTCGCAACTCATGTTGCCACCTTTTGAACCTGCTTCGTCATGCCTCCTAAAGTTCTTATCGTGGAAGACGCTGTTTCTCGTCACCGTGACCTCAGCTCGTAGAGTTTCAGAGCTGCAGGCATTATCAGTCAGACCACCTTACTTGATATTCCATCCAGACAGGGTCTCTGTGTACAAATCCATCTTTCCTTCCAAAAGTATGTTCAGTTACGAATATTAACCAGTCTATAGAATTCCCTACCTTTTTCAAAAAAACATATTAACAAACTGGGAGTATATGTTGCACAAGTTGGATGTTCACAGACAGTTAAGATTTTATTTAGATAGGACCAAAGCTTTTAGGAAAACGTATCAGCTCTTCGTTGCTTTTGCAGACAATAAAAAGGGTATGGCAATTACTAAACATACACTATCTAAATGGCTTGCTGACTGTATAACATTTGTATACTCTAAATCAAAGCAATCCTTACCAACCAAACCTAAGGCCCATTCTACCAGATCCGTTTCCACTTCTTTAGCTCTTGCGGCTCGCTTGCCTTTGGACACTATTTGCGCAGCAGCCACGTGGTCTAAACCACATACTTTCATCACTCATTATAGAGTGGACAAGGTCTCCAAGGATAGGACATCATTTGGTTCCACTGTGCTTAGGAACGTTCTTCCATGAGTCACTCAGGGTCACGTTGCTAGGGACGCTACCCGTGTGTAAGAAAAAACGGCGGGATTAAACACTCTTACATAAAGAAGTTATGTCCTTACCATAACGTTCCATGTAGAGTGTTCTTCTCACCTTTGTTCTTACATCCCCCCCCCATGTGTTTGGAAGAACTGGTAGGATTAGAGTCTGATCGACGTGTCTTGACCCTTTGTGGGTATATGCTCCCGTGTGTCATGGGATATTTGCTTAGACCATTAGTTATTGCTATGGTGAGAGAGTGTCTCTGAATGGCTGAAGAGAATGTATGAATCTAACACCGCAGGTGTTGGATCCTTTGGTCTGGTTTGTTTGCAAACTAGATCTGAGCAATGGCAGGGAGGATTGTGGGATATGGGCTGGTCTCGAGCTTCTCTGAGATTCAGAGCTTTGCAATTCGGCCGACTCGGAGCCGAGGATCGGCTCCGAACCCGTGTGTAAGAACAAAGGCGAGATGAACACTCTACATGGAACGTTATGGGAAGGACATAACTTCTTTTTTAACACAGTGACTCAGGATTCATGCGAGTCTGGAATGTAAAAAGTGTCTAATTTTATGGTCTAAATTTAATTAAGAATTTGTATTAATACTTGAATGTTTTTAGTTGGGATAAATGATGAATGGTCTTTTAAGGAAGTTAATAGTTTAATTGATGCATAGTCATATTATCAGTATAAAAGGAAATGTTTGTTAGGCGGGAAGTTTTTAAGGTCTGAAGAAGCTTTGGTGAAAGTGCTTACCTGTGCACATAATAAAATAACTTTTATACACTTATGAACAAGACTGGATTATTGGAGTGAGCCGACTGGTTGCCTCTCCCTGTTCATCGTGTTTGGAGATGATTAAAGCCTCTGTGGCTTATTCACACATGGAAGAAAAATTTAAACCATTTACAGTTGGATTCAGTTGGCCCATATCTGTGTAACTAGTATGAACTTGTCCAAGTCATACACTGTACTGTGAGTAGCCCATGCAAAAAATAAGCTTTGTGCTTGCTTGTATTCCTAGAAAATCCCTCTCTTTTGTTTCTGTAAATTGACCTGCTCACTGTCTGTGAAGCCAGAATAGTAGCAAATCTTCCCTTTTATCTGATTTGGAGAATTTCCTGGTGCCTGTGATCAGTGTTCTGTTTCATGGGTTACATTTACTTGAATCTATTGATGAGAGTTCCACTGCCTGACATCAGAGAACTGAATGTGGGATTAGCATTCTTCATACCCTGATGATGCTGTGTCTTCCTTGGTAACCTTTGTCATTATTTGTGACCAGGTGAAAGAAATGTGGCATCACCATTATGTATGTTTTGAACTACAAAGAATGTACTCTGTTAAGGGAATTACACAGGCCAGAATGAGGAAGACTTCTGGATACTGCATAATGAATGCAGAAAGAGTGTCTCCTCTAATAAGAAAGTGGAGATAGCATTATCACCATGCATAAGCCACTGGTGTGATCTCATTAGTGTGCACTTCCAGAGGTGGCATGTCAGAAACAATATAGAACAGGGAAGAGACATAAAAGGAATTCATTAAATTTGTGCAGGGGTGGCAAAAAACATACCAAAAAAGGTACTAAGGCTACTGTGGCCATTAAAAGTCAAATGGACAAATGAGGGGATTGATTAAACATGGTGGGGAAGCTGGGCTTTTACTTTATGGGTTTAGCAGCATGTGGCACTAACTCTTTTAAAAATGAATAGTGAAATAAAACAAAAATACATTAACAATAATACTGAGGTATGTTTGTCATGAGCACTGACCTATGTAATGGTGCCTAAGGCTGTAGCGACACCATTAATTCATATTAGAGATGGTCGTTACTCAGTATGGCTGCATAAATGGATTTAGGACATCTCCCTGGCACTGAAGTTGCGCTTGACATTTAATGGCTTCGGTGACCAGAATTTGAGAATGAATATGACTGTTGCGTCAATTAGCAAATTTTGAAGTCAGCTGAACTGAGGTGAATTGTGTCAAGACTGTTTCACTACTGTGAGATGTATATCAGATGTTTGATGAACTCTTTTCTGCTCTTTAGTGTGAAATGGATTTTGCACTCCCATTGAAAGATGCCTGCTTCTATGTTGAACACCTCTGGTCCACTACCAGGCAGATTCTTTATTTTTGGAAGAACACCATTTGACTAATTTGCGGGGATAGTCCCAAAATGAAATGTAGCACTGCTCTGCATACTCATCCCAAACGCACAGGATTTTGGGAGTCACAGGAGATCGTCTGTGGTGTACAGGAAACTCTGTGTCATTGCATTTTGTGTTTCTTTGATATAACTGTCAAAATTAGGTTTTTGGTTGTTTTAAGCCTTGTGTTGTCCCTGTCCCTCGAACTGTTTGTTGATCTTAATTACTTGTCATCTAATGGGAGAAGAAGTTATGTTGTATGTTCAACACCACTGCACATTTACTTGTAATGCAAGGAAGGATGCACGTGATAAGGTCTTAACGTTTTTCGACCGTGCTTTTTTTGCAAAAGGAATGTCCGCAGAAATCAAGGCAGAGCAAAAGGCACTGCCCAGTTGAATTGCATTCCTTAGCTGCTAATTTTATGTATATCCATCCATAACCCCCTTTTCCTATTTTTGCACATGGGGTCGATGTGTCACTTCAACAGTGACAGTCATCTACAGCCAAGGTTTACACCTCCAGTGGCTAGCCTTGCCATGATAGCTCTACACCACACACTTGCACTCAAACACACCTATGGTCATTTTTTTTTTTTTTTAATGGATTTTGTCTCTGGTGGTGGTGACAAAGAGAAAGGAGTGTAGTTTCCTAGGGAGAGCAACTTGCAGCTTTTAACTTTTGTAAGTGGGCTCCCTATTTAACTGTAGCGAGTGCCCCAGAGACTCCATCATTCCTGGGTATTGTCTGGGTATCTTTCTTCCACATTGCTCTAGTTTCTGCCAGCAAATCCAGGTATTTTATGAGTGTGTCTGTCTGTATGCAATACACTGTAGTCACTGGCTGTAGCATTTTCAGTGCTCCTTTTGTCTTCTTTTCATGGACCACTATATTTGGTTTTCTTGCATCTATCTTTTGAAGTGTTGGTAATGGGTGATCCCATGTGATGTAGACTTCATCACTTTCTATGATGCTATGTGGCTCATGTTTCCAGTGTTTTTCAGCTACTTCAGTATTATATAATATTTGCACAATCCTCAGTGCAACAGTCTTGCCACATTATTATACCTTTCAGTATACAGTTCTTCTGTCATTAGTACATCAGAACCAGCAACAAGGTGTGCAATTGTTTCCAGTTATCTTTTCAAAACCTACATTTGTCTGTTTCTCCTGTATGTAAAGTGGACTTTGTAAACTGTGTACATAGCCCCACTATCTTGGCCCCCCTATATTAACCTTTCATTTTTTGGTTTGAATATGCCTCTCCTTAACTATTCCTGCTTTCAGTCCTGATCAACATGAGGTTCTTCCAGGAATTTTCTATACTTGTAAATATATTTATGCATTTTCCACATTTCTTGCTTTCCCATCAGATCCTTCACCTTATATTCTTTTTTGTTTTTGGCACATTCAGTTGCAGCCTTTTTTTTTTTATCTACTTCTGGTTTTGATTTCCATTCCTACTTGACGCTGATATGCTTCTGCTAGATTAAGAAGGGAAGTCATCTTAAATTTATTCTCCTCATATTTCAAAACTTTCGCTATGTTTGGGTCTTGTGAGGTCAGCAGATACATATGCAGTCCCATAATTGCAGATCTATACATGTAATAAATTTCAAGGAGGCCCGTACATCCTTTAGAAAGCAGAATATATAATCTTAGTATGCACTGATTTTTATAAATCATTTGATGAGCATGAAAGATCCTTCTTGTTTTCCTGTCTAATCTATTCAATGCCTTTTGGAGCCAGTCAGTCACTCCAAAACTGCAAGTTAGGACAGGAAGAGCAAATTGGTTTAGAACTTGAATTTTTTTCCTAGATGTCAACATTGTTTTCAGGATTAATTTAAGTCTTTTAAAATATTCCTTACTAAGCTTTATTTGAATTTGTTCATGGTTTATTGTTAATTCATCAGTTCCCAAATATTTATACACTCCCTCTTGCTGAATTGCTTTTATATCACATTCTTCTCCCAAACTGATGTTTTCTTGGTGCTGCAGCTTTCTTGCTTTAAAGGTTGCTTTTGCACATTTATCAAAACTAAATGACATTCTTACAGCATCTGAAAAAGTTTTGACTACTTGTAGTTGTACTTTCAGTTCCTCATCTGATGAGCTATACAGTTTTTAATTATTGACTAAGAGAAGATGAGAAGTCTTTACACTTTGTTGCCTTCTTGGAGCCAAATTATAGCCATGGCCGAAATCTGTTAAGCAGACAGCTTAATGGGTTAAAGGACAAGACAAAAGAGCAGTGATGACAAGAGAGTAACCCTGAATTTATCCATCTTTGGATTTTTATCCCTGGAATAATAATTTGTCCTTTGTCATGGCTTAACTGCAAAGTGGTTTGCCACTGTTTGGTCACTGTGATGTTTATCAGTGTAGAGTATATCATGTACATTTTTAATCATTCTCTTATCCATGAATGTGGGATACTGTCAAATGCCTTTTTTATAGTCAGTCCATGCCGTACTTGGATTCTTCCCCCTTTTACAGTTCTCCACTATGACTTAACAACAAATAATCCTTTGTTCCATATGACTTTCTTTTAGTGCCCTTTTGTCCTATTGCCATAATTGAGTTTTCTTCTAAATGACTATAAACTCTGTCGGCATCAATTCTAATGTATAGTTTATAGTCATCGGAAGGCAAGTTATTGGCCTATAATTCTTAGAGTAGCTTGCAGGTTCGCTCCTAAGTAGGAGCAGTTTTTTTTCCTGTTACCAGGTTGGTGTCTGTTCAGGGTGTGCATATAAATAGTTCTTACTCATGGCTAAATCTTCGTGCAAAGATGTTAATACTTTTATCCAGAAGTTAGATGCTGCATCTGGGCCTGGAGTTTTCCAATTAGAGGCTTTTCTTAACTTTGTTTAAATCTCTCTGTTACTTCACCCCATTTTCAGATCCCTGTACCTTTGAACTTCTTATTCTTTCTTTTACTTTTTCTATTTAGCATATTTATGTTCCACAGGATCTTCATAAATACTTGTTTGCCATATTATAGAGTACTGCACATTGCTTTTATCACGTTTGTCTTTGAGTATTTTTGTTGATCTGTTCCCTCTTCTATACTCTTCTACCAGTGATACTTCTTGTCTTATTTGCTTTATAGTTTTCTCTATTCAGTACTCCAATGATGGTGTTTGATTTCTCACCTTCCTTTCCCTTACTATGTGTTCTTGTGGTAGAACTTTATCAGTTATTCATTTAGCTATACAGTAATATATCCTATTTACTTCTGTGCATGCTCATGGATCCTCTATGCACAGTCCTAATTACTGTGTTCATTTGTTTTATCAGACTTCTGACCGTTTGGGTTTTATTGCAGTCTGTTTCTTTCATTGATCTTAATATTTCTATTTGTATTAAATCAAGCAACTCTTCTCTTAGCTAATTTTCTTCCAAACTGAGGGCACATCCCTTGTTTTCCATTTTCAGTGGGCATTCTATAGAATGTTCTATAGCATCTTCATGTTGCACATTCTCTTCAGTTTCATCCTGTGCCATCTGTTGCTATGTCATATGGGAACTCACTGGCCTATCACTCCTCAACATTGACTGTGTCAGAGTTGCCACAGTTTCCTGTTCCTTCCCTTGCTGTCCAGCTTCAAGTGAATGTTTATACTGGTTTCCTATGGAAGGCTCAAAAATGTCTTCATATGGCAGCCGACCTGTTGCTTCCTGTTCCACTGGTTTCTCCTTAATTTGGATGTCCATTGCTGTATCCTGGTGTTGTGTTTTTTGAGTTAGATTTTCTACACTGAATCCTTCACTTCGCAGGTACTCTATAACCTCAGTTTCTATTTCTTTAACTTCTCCATTACTAATATTGTTTTCTACTTTTCCTCCATCTCATTTTTTTTTGTTTTGTAAAGTTTTCCATGTCTGGATTCCTTTCCTGTATCTCCCTTCAGATATCTTTGGTGCTGCTCTTTGTATTGATTAGTTTTGCTTTCTCCTTTGTATAAATATTGCACCATGAGCAGACAGGTGATCCGCTGTGGAGACCCCTAACCGGGAAAAGCCGAAAGAAGAAGAATTAAATCTCTTTTTCTTTCCCATATCCATAATTCTTCTTCAGATGTCTGCTGATCTTCCTGTTTCTCCTTAGGGGACTCATTCCATCATGCTGTAATGTAACCTGTGTTAGACCTTCTACACCAAATCATTCACTTCACAGGCATGCCATAACTTAAACTTCTATTTTCTTAACTTCTACTTTACTAAACTTTTTATCTACATTCCCTCTTTGTGATATTATTTTTCTTATTGTGAAATGTTCTATATCTGGGTGCCTTTGTCTGTATTTCTCTTCAAATATCTTGGGTCTGCCTTTTTTTGTATTAATTTAGCTTTTGACGTTGCATAAATATTGCAGCATATCAGATCTCTCTCTCCCATGTCCATATTTCTTATTTATACTTTTCAAAAATCTCTAGGTTTTTGTTTATATTTTCGCACTTCCTCAGATGCTTCTTTTTCCAAACAGCTCAAAGTTTCTTGGTCTGTGTAATGTTTTTCACAAATCTGTTGCATTAGTGAACACAAATTTTTATTTGAAGCTTCTGACAGTTTTTCTTGTTGAAGTATTTTTCTTTCCTCTAATTTCTCTCAATCGTTTTGTATATCTTGTGTCTGGACAACGGGGGTGGGGGGGATCCTCCCCCTGGGACTGGCATGGCCCCATTGTAAGAATGTTGCCATATTTTGAGGATTCTACACTGTCATTTTTTTTCCACTCCTGGCACCAGTGGACCTGTCAAGATTGGGCAGTTTTTTATCCTGGGTCTTGTGCACCCAGCTATCTTTTTTTTTTTTTTTTTATTTTAATTTTTGATCCACTTCTGTCCATGATAAATGCCATATAAAAATGTAGGATATATTATAGATCAGTGATGTTTTGGTGAGACACTGATGTATAGACCAGCTGGGTGCGTTTCTGACTGATGTCTGAGTGGGGAATTGTGTCAAAAACCTTGGCTAAGTCAAGATAGGCTGTATGTACTGTTTTGCCTTCATCCAGGGCTTTGGTGACGTTCTCGAAGAAGTCCACCAGATTTAATGAGTCAGGTCAAGAGTTTGAAGGTCACCTATGTCTTTGTTGATAAGGTACATGATGATTCTCTCCATGACCTTGCAGATAAGGCTGGTTAGGTTTATGGGTCTGTAGTTCCCACTGTCAGTTGATGGACCCCCCCTTTTTGCAAGGGAATTACTGTTGCTGTTTTCCACATTGCTGGGACAAAGCCAGTACTTTAGACTGTGATTGAAGTGAGTGCCAAGTGGTTCCACTAGTCCTGTTTTAGACATTTTGTAGGTAGCCTGGGATGTTATCTAGTCCTATAGAGGCTGTGTTTTTGGCCATGGAGAGTGCGGCTATGACCTGCTCTTTGGAGATGGAATTGGAATGATTAATCCATACCTAATGTTACAAGATAATGTAACCGATTCACAGCGTTTTATTCTTTGGTACAGAAAGAGAGCTATGAAGTATGTATTGTGCATTTCTGCCTTAGGGCTTTGCACTGTTGTGAAGTTTACCTTTGTTTGGCAGTACGAAGGAGTGCTGATATGTTAGCGTCTATCTCTGTGACAGCATATTTCATTACAAGCTATTATTTTCAAGGTTGCTTTTACAGCAGACTGTCATTAATGTAACCTAGCTGCTTTGTACCACCACCAAAAAAAAAATTTCTAAGTAACACTGGACCTTCCTGAATAGATGGCCTGGTCGCCATCTGCAGCTAACTTCAGTTAATTCCATTGTACAGTATAGCATCTTATACTGGTAAGCAAGGGCATGCACTTGTAAACCGCACAGTATGAAAAGTTTAAACGTGCAGCTCACCAAACCTGAAAAAGATGCTACTTTGTTACAGATGGAGACACATTTCTGGGCTGTTTTGGAAGTTCCTGTGTAGTATTAAACGAGCTGTGAAAATGTTAAAGCAGCACACAAATGTGTCACCATTTCTAATGAAATATATCTTAAAGGGGTTAACTGAGCTGCTTTATTAGAAATATATACCTTATGATTTTGTAGGTTCATTGCGTTGTCCACTGTTGCAGTAGTGATGACCTCTTGGAACTTGTGTTGCAGAAGGACCGATGTCTGTTCTGACTGCCACAGGTTTGGATTATTCTTCCTCCAGGGTAGATGGATAGCCTCCCACTTGGATGTCAGGACAGCATGTGACAGTAGATAGAGTACTCCTTCAGCAAGTGCCAACGCTACAAGGTCAACTCATGGAAACAACTTTCAGTGACTGAAGGTTTCTCTCATCATCACTGTTGTCCAACCTTTGAGAACATATATATAAGTCTGGGGGGTATGGGAGGTGTCCCCTCACAGAAAATGTGTATGGGGGTGTGAAAGGTGCCCCTCACAGAAAGGATGCAGGGATTGCCATCTGCAAAAAAAAAATAAAAAAACTGGCTTTGTAAACTCATGAATGCATTAGTGGTATAAGGAGATCTGCCTGTGCTGTTACTTCTTTCTTACCACAGTATAAAGTCGATGTATATTGTACTAACATTTGTCAGTCCATCAGTTTAGCCTGGCTTCTGAACTTTTCAGATAAGGTACCCCTTTCAGGAAACTCTTTTTCTCTCTGATCATTAAGTGCAATGTTCCCATCCCATTAAATATTGTATAGTGTATATTGAGTGCCATCTGCTGGAAAGATTATGAAGTACATGCAAAATGAAGGAATTTGCATTGCTTTATTAAATATGGTCATGTTATGGTTTTAATTTCATTAGATCTTTTATAGAATATATTTCATTTTTGTCTGCTTTACTAATCATTTTCACCAGTTAACTTAGTTGGACACTTTCTGAAGCATGCAAACTTACATTTCCATGTTGGGGCAGTTTGGCGCAGAGGATTATGGTTAATGTTTGCTAATGAGCTTTATCATTTAGCCTCTGAGGATTTATTCTCTTGCTCATCATTTGCCTACTGTGTGAGCTTGAGCAAGTCATTTAAGTAGCAGTGCTTCACAAAATCAAATCTTCAGTACAGTAGCTTGTCAGATTGCTGCTGGTTGTTTAACATTAAAATGACAGTAAACTAATCTTAAAAGGATACCTTCTGTGACCTACTTTACAGAGGCACAGTAGGCTAATCTAATAGGGAGGCGGAAGCCAAATACATTCTGCCTAGGCTTATAAATGCCCTAGGGCAGATAGCCTAGTATCTAAATATGAACCTATGACAGTGGAAAAGCTGACTGTAGATGGAGCTGTGGTTCTTGAATCGAGCCACTATTAAATCTGATGGCCACCAGAGTTGTGGTTTCTTGAGTCACACTACTGGTGTTAGATTAAAGTATAACACAGGCACACAAATATTAAACTCTAAAGATCTCACTGGCCACAAGAATGTGCTGGAAATGTGATTTGCTGCCCTGTATATGGGTCTGTACCATCCACACTTAAGAAAGTGATCATACTCTGCACCTCACCAAGCAGAGTCTTTGGTCTAGCTGCCCAGACCCTTTTTTCACCACTGTCCATCTCTGGCTTTTGGTGTCTTCCCATTCTCAGTTACTCAGTGTAACTGTTCTTTGGATAAACTCTTTCTTGCTTTCTCTGACACACACACATGTAAACACACACATGTACACACACACACACACACACACACACACACACACACACACACACACACACACACACACACACACACACACACACACACACACACATACATACACACACACACACACACACACGTCCAAGGAAGGTTGGTAGTATTTTCCAGCAGAACAGCCTTCTCCCGTGACCCAAAATAATAAACTGCCACCACCTCAGATTACCAGGCTGAGGACCTTCCCAGTTACTTTTTCACTCTGCATACCTCTCAACTGTACAGATTTTTGCCTCATATTTTTGGTCCATTTTTCGTAAAATTGCAATTTTCTGTTAAGCTAAAGGCTGAAGTTAGAAAATGACAGACATTTGAGTTTCAGACTTCATACCCTTCAGAGAATTCATGCCAATGGAAAATCTGTTATTCTATCAACTTTTTAAGTTTGTAAGAGCAATATTTAATTGTCCCTATTTAGGGCCTTTGTCCTACTTGTATATAGGTTCATAGGTAGGTACTAGGCTATTGGCCCTATGGCCTATATAACCCTAGCCAAAAAGGTACCCTGGCTTTCGCCACCCAAGAAAATTATTTTCCTGTGCCCCTGTCGAGCAGTGCCCCAGAGGTGATCCCCAGGCTGAATTTCCTTTTTCCCATCCAATCATCAAGATTTTTCTTGAAGAGTGCTAATGAGGAGCTTTGTTTGATATAGATAGGTAGTTTGTTCCAGAGTATGGAAAGTCTCTGAAACAGGAGTTTATCCCTCCAGCATGTTCTGTTTATTGTGGTGACAAGGTTTAGGTCCTTAGATTGTGTAGCTCGGAAGGATTGGGATTTCTTTAAGTGGAGCATGTCCAACAGCTCTGGGTTTGACATAGCTTTGTATGTTGGGCAGAGATCGCCTCTGAGTAAGCGATATGCGACGGAGTGAAGCTGGAGTGTTGAGACAGTCTGCGTAGAGCATCTGTTTGAGGCCGGTAATCCTCTTTGTGAGGTATTTCTGCGGCCTTTCAAGTTGTAGAGGTCTTGAGGCACATACCAAAAGGGGCATTGTACTCTGTAATGGGTCTAATGAGTGACGAGTAGAGGGAAACAGTGACCTCACTTTTTTCCTGGATGAGAAACATTTTCTGATGAGGTGTGCCACGTAGAAGGATTTCCTGACTACTGTGGCAATATGATTATCAAAGGAGAGACTACGATCTGCCTGTGTCCCAAGGTCTCTTATCACACTTTCTGTGTTAAGTAGACTATCCACCTATGTGGTAGCTCATGGGTGCAGAGTTTTTACCAGAGGGGATGAGAATGCACTTTTTGACATTGAGCTAGAGGCCATGGCTTTGACACCAGGCATATGTCTCAGTGAGGCCCTTTTGTAAGATGTCCTCATCGTTAGGAGTTTCGATTATGGCTCCTAGTTTGCAGTCATCTGTGAACTTCGTTAGCCAAAGACCTTCTGTGTTAGCCTGTACTTCAGAAAAGTAGATACCAAACAGGAGAGGAGGACCCGGGACTGAATCTATAATTCCAGAATGGGGGATGGTGTCAAAAGCCTTGGCGAGATCTAGATAGGCTGTGTGAACCACTTTACCCTCGTCTACGGCTTTGGTGACTGCTTCAAAGAAGTCTGTCATGTTTAAGAGACATGATCTGCCTTTTACAAACCCAAACTGGGTGGGGTCCAGAATTTGGAAATTTGTTTGAGTTCCATGATGATACGTTCCATGGCCTTGCAGACCAGGCTAGTTAGGGTAATGGGGCGGTAGTTCCCGGGGTCCGTGGAGGCTCCTCCTTTGTGGAGTGGGATAACCGTCGCTGCGTGCCATTCAGTGGGCACAAAGCTAGAGGTGAGGCTATGATTGAACATGGTGCTTAGGTGGGGTGCCAGTTCATTCTGTAGTTTGTCTAGAATGCAGCCTGGGGTGTTGTCAGGTCCCATGGATGCTGTGTTGTTGGCTTTGGAGAGTGTGGTTTTTATCTGTGAAGCCGTGATTACAGGAACTTTGCATTCTTCCAATATAGAGAAGGGCCCTTTAGGGGTGAGAGAGGTGTGAAGTTATCACTGAACCTATATGCCAGGATGTTGGCAATATCAGTTGGTTCTGTATATTTAGTGCCATTGTGCTGTAACTCAGAGCAGATCTGAGTGTTGCAATTGAGATTCTTGACATAGCTATAGAATGCTTTGTGGTTGTCTTTAGAATCAGTGGCGATTTTGTTTTCGTAACTAGCTCTGGAGGACTTTATGAGGGATCTCGGCTTCTTACTGAGGCTGACCAGGAAGTTCCTCCAATCATGGGATTTTACTCCCTTTTGCAACAGTTTCTTTCTTCTGTTGCAGAGTTTGTTTATGGCAGGGCACCACCAGATTGGCTTCCTTTTTTTGGAAGATAGCATCTTGGTTCTGTTAGGGATAGCACGATCCATGCACTCGTGTAAGTGTTTATAAAGTTCCTTTGTGTAGGATTCAACAGTCGTACCTCTATTGTCAGTCTTCTTTGGTGTTGTGAAGTTTGCTACTTCTGTCTTAAGAAGCATGAAGTTCGCTTTGGAGAAATGTTTTATGGTGGTTTCTCTAATGGGGGGTGGGGTCGGGATGTGGATGTCTAGGGTGATTAGCTTGTGGTCGGATCTGACCAATGAGGAATTGACCTCTGGTGTGGAACACCGGTTGCCCATGTTGGTAATGACCAGGTCTAGGATATTGCTGCCCCTGGTGGAGGTGTGGATAAGTTGATCCAAGGCGTTGGAATTTATGAATTCCAGAAAGCGTTGAGCAAAAGAGGTGGTACATGAGTAGTTTTCCCAGTTAATGGTGGGGTAGTTGAAATCATCCATTATGAGGGTGTTGGGTTGTACCCTAATATTTTCCAGTGTATCAAGAAATGAGGAGTGGGAATCCTGGGGCATGGTGGGGGATCTGTAGCGAATTGCAATTTGGATTGCAGTCTTTCCTAGCGTTTAGTTGCACTTGGATAATCTCAGATGCATTATGCTGAGCAACTAGCCTGGAGGAGTAGATATCCTTAATGAACATGGACATGCCTCCACATTTAGTTTTTCGGTCTAGGTTAGGTGGCCAAAAGGTGTGGTATGAATTATAGCCTGGTAATGCAGGGGTCTTCTCTGGAGCCTTGAACCAGGTCTCTGTCCCTGCACAGATGTCGATGTTCTCCATTTTAAGGAGTGCCTCAAGTGAATGTATTTTGCGGTTTAGACTTCTAGCATTGAGTAGCATTACCCCCAGATTTTGCTTGCTTTGTACCTGTTATGGTGGTGAATTTGTCATTTGAACCTTGCCTAGAAAAGGCACTATAGGGGTGGCAAGAGCCTTAGCCAGTATCTGGAATCCCAAGTGCGACAGATGCAGGCCATCTCTGGCAAAGCATCATGGTCTGTGGATCATGTCATCCCAGGCAGACAGATACTGGATCCACTTAGAATGACACCAGAAGCTTAGCCAAATGTTGAAGTCAATCATTTTGTCCTTGTACTGTGGTATCATTCTGGGTGATGGCAGGATGCTACTCGGTTCTAGGGTCTTACCTGCCTGGGCTACAAGATCTGAGAGCTCCTCCATGTCTCTTCATGTAGTCCAGGGAGGTACGTCTCGGGTCATTCACACCAACATGGACAATGACAGAGTCATATTTGTACTTGTTGTGGAGTGACCTGAGTGTGTGCGTTATGTGGCACCCAACAGGCAGCTGACAGTAACTTTCTCCTTGTTTAGCCTGGTGAGTGGAACATCCGTGTACCTGACTATAGAGTCACGTATGACTGGAGGATTGGGTATGTTGTTATGCCTTATGGGCTGTGGTTGAGTGGCACAAGTTTGTGAGCTATGTGTCATTTGGGTTGTGTTGGGGGGTTGAGGTTGCTTGCGTTTTTGCTTTGGAGATCTCTGTTGCTTGAGCAGATTTTTATTGAGAGCCTCCTCGAATGTAGATGTGTGTTTTGTGTTCTTTGTGTCTGTTTTGGCGGTGTAGGTTTTGAGAGACTATGTGATGAGTGTGGTGTGGTGCAGTTGTTTACCTTCTCCTCTTGACCGTTTAGTCCACTCTTGGGTGAAGAGAGCTTTGCTTCCAGTTTGGCTGTGTACGTGCATCTCTCACAGGTTGTAGTGTTGGGTGGTAGGAGGGGAGAGGGTTGTCTGGTTACATGAGGCAATTGCTGCATTGCCCCCAAGATGCCCAGATTCATCAGGTAGAAAGGAGAAAACACCGGGAGCTGACCCTTAGACATGCCTGGATAGGTGCTTATTTATTAAGTACTAAAAACTGTTTTTCTCTAGACAAGTGAGGAAAGTTGAGTGCTGTAGTAATTTGTAGCTTATTTAGTGCTTACAACGAGTTCTGAACAAGTGGCTTTGTCCAGATTTCTTGCTCTAAGGGGTTGAGAGCTGCATTAATGAGACAGACTTTAAGTACACAGGATCATTAGTAAGAGCATCTGGCCAGTTAGAGGTGAATGCCAGCAGTTCATCACCGTTTAGTAATAAATACCATTTTGTCAGTTAGTAAACAGATGGTGAGCACAAGCGTGTTTTTTTTTTAAACTGAATACATAAAAATACTTCATGAGCTAAGCAGTATAATTAAGTTACACTTACAGGGAAATGTGAAAATGCATAGAGAAACAGAAAATCCATCCTTTTAAACAAATGGGCACAAGAAAGAAAAGCATCTACTTCTGAATTTAAAGATTTTGCCAATCCCAAACATAAACTGGCTGAATTTTCAGACATATTACAGACAGATGTTCATCGTGTTACCCTGCTGCAGTCATCACACTTGGGTTATCTTGTTGTCAGGCGGTCCCGCAGTCGGCCTGAATTCCAAAGTCTTGGTCCAGTGTCGGTTGCTGTCGCTTCCTCCCTGACGTCAGTGCGCCAGGGTATATATGATGCATCCGACGCCATTTTCTTCAGTCTTTCTGGCCGTGCGGTGCCCAAAGCAGAAGCAGTTCGCAAGTGCTGGTCGGCCGACTCCTGAGATTTTCGAAGTCGAATTTCAGATCCGAAGTCTTCAATAAAGCTAAGTATAAGTACCCCATTGGGGAAATTTTTCTTGCCTCAGACCAATGTCAGAAGAAGTTAACAATTGTATTTCTTGTGGGAAGCAAATACCTCATAAGGATTTTCATTCTTATTGTATACCTTGCCTAGGCCCAAACCACGACGTCACTGGTTGTCGCTTTTGTGCTAGGTTCAATAAGCGTACTATAAAAAGACGCTTTGATTTCGCACGACACTACTTCGGTAGAAAATTAAACTACACAATGCCGTCGGAGCCACCGACTACCGGTGTGCACAAAAAATGCAAGGATAAGGACAGGCAGCCTAGACCCAAGCCAGACTCCGAGGCCTCGGCTGGGCCAGTCTCCAGTTCACCTTTTTTCAGTGAGGCTCCTATGCAGCCCCTGGCTACTGCACAATTGGAACCCGAGACCGCTTCGGAGACTTTGGCGGAGAGTGCTAGGCCGACTCAGCCATTTTCTTTAGCCCCTACCCACGACATTGCGGAAAGAGATGTCGGTGCTGCAGAAACACCTTCGGTTTCTGAAGGTGTCTTCAGACCGACTACGCTCACTATAAAAGCGTATCCTAAGCGTAAGACTCCTATTAAACCAAAAAAAAGACTGCACTTCAGTCTCCAGTTCAAGGCCCCATGCCTAAGAAACAGATGCTTAAAATGGCTGAAGATTTGATCTCTTTAATCAGGGGTACCCCCCCCCCCCGACAAAAGGCCTAGACAAGAGGAAGATTGTGCCTCCTCTGATCAAGTGTCTATTTCATCAGGCTCCTCTGAGGACCAAGATTACTCCTTTCCCCCTTATGAAGATTCTGATGCTGAGGATTCCATTCCCTCAGCTTCTCCCCCTGAAGACTACTCCTTTGGGGAAACTTTACACACTATGAGGGAACATCTTCACTGGGAAGGTCAGGACTACTCTGACTCATAGAAAAGGCTCAGAGAGTTTCTTTTACTCCCCCCAGCACAGACCTCTTGCTATCCCCCCAGTTTTAGACATTGTGGATGATGTTTACTTAGAATCTAGTTTAAATCCAGATTCTCTGCCTCCTGCTCCAGCCAAACCAGACAGATATTATAGAGTGCCTGACTCCCACAAATTCCTTTATAAAAGCCCTGTTGCTGATCCAGAGACTATCTCCCAGGTGAAAAAGGTTTATACCTCAGCCACTCTAGCTATGAGAGCACTAAATTGTCAGTTTCACATGCTAAAATACCAGCAATTTCTAATGTCTCAAATAAGACAAAAAATGAGCACACTCCCTCAACAGTCTGAATTGAAAGAAATGCAGGATCTGTTGCATGCAGCTGAACAGGTGGGCAAACATACTTTACAATGTGGATTTGATTCTTTGGAGCCTTCCTGTAGAGCAGCTGTTACTGGGTCTGTTATACGGAGGCATGCTTGGTTAAAGGAACAAACTCTGCCTGATCATGTTAAAGCAAAGCTTCTAGATGATCCCTTACAGCAGGATGTCCTATTTGGAGTTAAAGCAGAAGAAGTCTTAAAGAAAATGGAGGATAAGGCAAAATTTATGCAGGCGGTCAAAGATTTTCTACAGGTGTCAGCCCCCTCGCTTCAGCAGAAATTGGCCAACAAAAAATTGGTCCTTTCCAGCTACTGACAGACCTCAGAGGGGTAAATACAGACGCCCAAGAGGCAGAGGACAACCACAAACCCACTACAAACCTCGACAATGGGGCACTGCAACACAGAAGGGAGGAGAAGACAGGCTTCAAACTACTAGAAGGCAAACTCAATGACTTAAACCTCATATGGCCAAGCAAGACTCTCTTGGCAGCTCCCTTGGGAGGAAAATTAGCACTTTTTTCAGACAACTGGCACATCGTCACAAAGGACAAATGGGTCCTAGACATAATTTCACAAGGATACAGATTCCATTTCCACATTTTGCCAACGAAAAGAGGAATGCCAAACCTGCCACAGAATCAATGGGCAGAGGCACAAAAACAAATTACAGCTCTCATGGACATGAGAGCCATTCAACTGGTATCTACACGGGAGCAAGGCCAAGGATTTTACTCAAGACTCTTTCTACTCCCGAGAAAGGACAATGCCTGGAGACCAATTCTGGACCTTTCATTTCTAAACACCTTCTTACAAGTACCCAAATTCAAGATGCTAACACTACAGCAGCTTCTTCCCATGTTGGGCAAGAAAGCATGGCTAGTAACGTTGGACCTCAAGGAGGCATACCTGCATGTCCCTATCAGACAAAATTGCAGAAGATACCTCCGTTTCATTGCAGGTTCAACCCATTACCAATTCTCTGCACTGCCCTTTGGCTTATCCACTGCGCCCAGCGTTTTCACAAAATGCCTGGCACCAGTAATTGCATACTGCAGACAAAGAGGAATTCAAATAAACCCATACCTGGACGACTGCCTCATCCAAGCAGAAAGCAAGGACATCCTCTTACAATGTCTGGCTTTTGTAAAACATCTAGGTTGCCTAGGGTACACAGTAAACAAAAAGAAATCAAAACTAGTACCCTCACAAAATATGACATTCCTGGGTGCCAGCTTGAATACAACGGCCCAGAAGGCTTATCTGACGCCAGACAAAAAACTACAACTGACTCAATATTTCATAATAATGGCAACAAAGACCCAACTCCCTGCAAGAAAAATTCTGCAGGCCTTGGGCTTCATGGCATCTTGCATACTACTAATACCATTTGCAAAGCTGCATACGAGGAAATTACAGTGGTACCCAAAAAGTGTATGGTCTCAACACAGCCACAGCTTGGACACAATGATATCTCTCATTCCCTGCCTTCAACAAGAGTTTCTATGGTGGTCACAGGCATGTCACCTCAACAAGGGTCAGCCTTTCACCTTGCCCCCAGCCAGGCAAACTATGACAACAGATGCATCGGACTATGCTTGGGGGGCACACATGGCAGGACAGTGCGTTCAAGGCATATGGACTGCAGATCAAAGGAATCTGCACATCAATCAAAAAGAAATGCTAGCTGTACAGAATGCCCTGACAGCCTTCAAGGACCTCTTACATCCAGGACAGCTTACAATAAGGACGGACAACACCACAGTAATGTGGTACATAAACAAACAAGGGGGTATACACTCCTACCCTCTATGCAGGCAAGCAATGACCTTGTGGAACACAGCACTGGCTTACCAAGTTCAGCTACAAGCTCAATTCCTGCCAGGAATAAAGAACACATTGGCAGACGACCTCAGCAGAAACATCATGGATCCCCACGAGTGGAAACTGGATCCACAAGTATTTGCAATGATAACTCAAAAATGGGGCCACCCAGACATAGACCTGTTTGCCAGCCCCCAAAACTATCAGCTACCAAAATTTTGTACAAGGACACTTCACCATCAAGCTTGGAAAGTGGACGCACTGTCATTCAGTTGGAAAAACCTGACAGTATATGCCTTCCCTCCATTGCCCCTTCTCTCAAAGGTGCTTCTAAAAGTCAGAAAGGAGAGACCACAAATGATACTCATAGCCCCAGACTGGCCACGCCAGCACTGGTACCCACTATTAAGGAATATGGCTCAGGACCCACCTTGGATTTTACCACAAATTGCCCATTTGCTCACACAGCAAGACAATCAGATTCTACACAGCCAGCTCAAAACCTTAAATTTGGCTGCATGGCAAATCACCTAAGCATCCAGCCAGCTCCTCTTCCTCAAGCAGTTATGGATGTTATTCTGGAAGCTAGGAGGCCCAGCACCAGGAAGGCCTACTCGGACAAATGGAAAAGTTTTTGCGCCTGGAACCAAGCTAAAGGCCAAAATACCCTTCAGCTCACATGCCTCACATTCTACAGTATTTAACTGAGATGTTGCACAAAGGACTTTCTTTTTCATCTATTAAAATCCACACCTCAGCTATTTCAGCCCACTACAACACGGATCCACCCTTATTTTCACATCCACTTCTAAGGCAGTTCATCAGAGGGGCAAAAAACATTAGGCCCCCCAGGAGAGCACCTACACCGACCTGGGACCTCAACTTTGTTCTGGAAAAACTTACGCTACCTCCCTTTGAACCAGCTTTCTCTGCTGAGCTAAAGTTTATATCATGGAAGACTGCCCTGCTGCTAGCAATAACTTCAGCCAGAAGAATCTCAGAGCTTCAGGCACTAATGGCAGTGGAACCTTTCCTCATTTTCCATCAAGACAGTTTCTCTATGAACTAATCCTTCCTTCATGCCTAAGGTGGTATCCAGTGTGGCTTTAAATCAAACCATCCACTTACCCACCTTCTTTCCAAATCCACAGATTAAAGGAGAAAGACTCCTGCATTCCTTGGACATTCACAGGCAACTTTGTTACTACTTGGATAAAACTAAGGTTTTCAGAAAATCTGACCAGCTCTTTGTATCCTATGCTACAGCTTCACAAAGGAGGGCTATATCAAAACAGACCATTTCCAAATGGATAGGACATTGCATTCGTTTTTGCTATACTAGTCCTGGAAAACCAGTTCCTGCTACCATAAGGCCCCACTCTACCAGGGCAGCAGCTACATCTACAGCCTTCCTCAGGGGGGGTGCCAACCAAGGATATTTTGGAAGCTGCAACTTGGAGTTCAGTGCACACCTTCACCAAACACTACCACTTACCACTTTACTCTAAGACTAGAGCTGGCTTCGCCACTGCAGTTCTGCAGGGCCTTCTAGCCTCCTCTAACCCTCTTTGACTCCTCCTCCCATCCTTAGCTTTGGGATTCTACCCAAGTGTGATGACTGCAGCAGGGTAACACGATGAACATAGTACAGTTTTGTACCTACCATAAATGTAGATGTTCGAGTGTTCACCCTGCTGCAGTCCAGGTTACCCTCTCTCCATCCTCTCTGACTAACCAACTAAATCTTTACAATACCTTTCTGATGTATTTGCTTATAGCTGGAGGGATGCTGTGATTGTGCTAAATTTCTTAGATTGGTACTAATTACTGACCACTTTTTTGGGGGCATCTGACATCTGGGGCAAGAAAAACTGAAGAAAATGGCGTTGGATGCATCATATATACCCCTGGCGCACTGACGTCAGGGTAGAAGTGACAGCAACTGATGCCGGACCAAGACTTTGGAATTCAGGCCAACTGCAGGACCGCTTGACGACAAGATAACCCAAGTGTGATGACTGTAGCAGGGTGAACACTCGAACATCTACATTTATGGTAGGTACAAAACTGTACTATACATGTCCAGATCACATGCTTTAGGGTAGTTGCAGTTTGTTCCAACTGTTCATTCAACTGTGTGATTTATCTGTCTTCTTTGTAGACAGATGCAATAAAGCACGGTTTCGCAAATTTTAAAGGAGAACTCCGCCCGTTTTTCTTTCCAAAAAAAATTTCCTTCCCTGTAATGAAAAACTAAACACTTCACATACAGAAAAAACATTTTAAAAAGAGTTTGCCTTTCTTTCCTGCATCTGTCTCATTTGTTTTATCACAACCACTACTAAGAGTGACACAGTAATTAAGTTAGGTCACTTATCCCAACAACAGAGCCATTAAGAAAACAGTGACATTTAAATGTGCCTTATTGGTTACAGAGTGCCAGCATCACACCTCAGATAATTGGTGTAGCCTGGACTCTGAACAAAGTCAGGGATTTCATTCTTAGTTTCTAGATGCAAATGACTTTCCCTGTAATAAAACTCAGTGACACAAAGAAAGACTCTAATTTCTTACTTTGTCAGTATATGATTTTGCATTTTTTCTACACTGTAATTTCTGCAAAAGTTCATATTTTTCTGACGTTGAGGAAAGAAGATCAACATCAAAGACTAATTCTAGCTACAGTGTTTAAAACTGTCAAACTGTCAATGCAACAGAAGCCATCTCAGCCCAAGTAACACCATTTAATCACGGGTAAGATTTCTCAAACTTGAACATTAAACTGCAGTTGTTGCTTTGAAAAGAACAATTAACTCAGCTACATTTACGCCTGTCATTCAAACATTCCTTAAAATGCAGTACCAGGGATGGCCACTAATGAAAATCAGAGGAAGTAAAGTAATTAAAAATGCGGAGTGATGCTGACCGTGAAAAGTAGGCAGTCACAGTTATATCGTCAACTGATGAGATAGAAAACTACAGTAAATGATTCCCTCATCTTAAAGGAAAACTCCACCCTATAACTAAAGAATTGTATATTTTTCAGTCTATCTTTGTTTCCAGACCTGTTTTAACACCTCAAAATCAGTCTAAGTGCTTTATTTGTAATTTTAGCCTGTTTACCACAACACGATGAGGCTTGATGAACGTGATCTGCTTCTCCTTCAACCATTTCTCTTTCCCATAAAGCATTTCAAGTCATCTTTCTATGACTCATGGCAGACATAAGAAAGTAACTGTGAATTCCCATGCCATTGACATATAATTGGAAATATGTGACTCACTATCAGTTTGTATTCCTTCTGCAAGAGGGCTGCATGTTCATCGTGTTTCACTGTTGCAGTCATCACTGTAGGGTTCTTCCTGCTGGCAGGCAGCCCTCGGTCGGCCAGAATCCCAAAGTCTGGGTCCGGCGTCGGCTGTGAACGCATCTTCCCTGACGTCAGTGCGCCAGGGGTACAAAGCCTCCAGCCGACGCCATGTTCCCCAGTCTTTCTTGCCGCGCGGTCCAAGAAGCAGTTCGCAAGTGACGGTTGGCTGTCTCCTGTTACTTTTGGTGCTTCAGTCCGAAGATTTTCTTCTTCTTCTTAAAGCTAAGTACCCCGTTGGGGAAACTCTTTTCTTGCTCCAGTCCGATGTCAGAAAAAGTTAATAATTGTATTTCATGTGGGAAGCAAATAACTCTTAAGGATTTCCATTCTTACTGTATTCCTTGTCTAGGCCCTGACCACGACGTAGCTAGTTGTCGGTTTTCTGCTAGATTTAATCAACGAACTATTAAAAGGAGATACGATTTTGCCTTTCATTATTTTGCGTGAAGATTTAATTATAACATGTCGTCGGACATGCTTCCGACTACCAGAATTCATAAAAGGCACAAAGATGAGGATAGGCCTCCGAGGTCCAAATCAGACGATGATTCTCTTTTACAGCCAGTTGCCGGTTCGGCTGTCGTCAGTGAGGTGCTTTCTCAGCCCCTGTCGTCCGCCATTTCAGAACCGCTTGCCGATACCGACTCCCACGAGGAGCCGACGAGGCCTTCGAATCTTCAAGCTGCTGGACCTTCGGACAATGCTCCCTCGGATGGGTCCAGAGCCACTGTGCAGGTACCGGCTTCCGGGGGGGTCTTCAAGCCTACACAGCTGCAGATAAAGACAAAGGCAAAGACTCCTAAAGCAAAGACTCATGCCCAGGCCTCCTCTGATCCGGGACCTAAATCTCAAAAGCAAATGCTTAAAATGGCTGAGGACCTATTGACTATGATTAGGGGTTCCCATCCCCCTCCAGACAAAAGGCCAAGACAAGAGTTAGATTATGAATCTTCTGATCAGGTTTCTGTCTCTTCAGTTTCCTCCTCTGAACAGGATTACATTTTCCCTCCTTACGAGTATTCTGATGCTGAAGATTCCATTCATTCAGCTTCTCCTCCTGAAGATTACTCTTTTGGGGAGACTTTACATGACATGAAGGGAGCATTTTCATTGGGAAGGGCAGGAGTATTCTGAATCTAAGAGAAGGCTTAGGGATTTCCTTCTTCTTCCCCAATACAGGCCCCTTGCTATCCCTCCTATTCTGGATATTGTGGATGATGTTTTTACTGAATCTAATTTATCTTTTGACTCTTTTCCTCCAGTTCCTGTTAAACCTGATAGATATTACAGGGTTCCTGACTCACACAAGTTTCTATTTAAAAATCCTGCTGCTGACCCAGAAACCATTTCTCAGGGTCCTAAATGTGTTAAGGCTGCCACTGCTAAGAACCCTATTCCTTCTGATAGGGATTCCAGAACTTTGGAGAGATGGGGCAAAAAAGTGTACACTTCTGCAACTTTATCTGTTAGAGCTTTGAATTGTCAATTTCATATGGTGAAATATCAGCAATACCTTTTGTCTGTTATGAAACAAAAATGTTGGCCTTTTCTGCTTGTGCAGATAATAAGGAATTACAAGATCTGATGCATGCTACTGAGCAAGTGGGGAAACATACCTTACACTGTGGATGTTCTTCGTCTCACATTGCTGCAGTCATAACCTGTGGGTAGTCCGCTGTCCTCGGTCGGCCCGAATACCAAAGAGCTGGGCTGGCGTCGGTCATTGTCGCCTAGAGCTGACGTCAGTACATAGTAGTACTTAAGCGCATGACCGACGCTATATCTTCAGTCTTTCTTGCCGCGTGGTCCGAAGCAGAAGCAGCGTTTGCAAGTGCCATTCGGCGTTCTGAAATTTTCATTTATCGAGTTTCAGACCGAAGACCAAGTTGGGGAAATCTTTATCTTTTCTTGCCTCAGTTATCCGGATGTCAGAAAAAGTTAATAATTGCATTTCTTGTGGGAAACAGATACCTCATAGGGATTATCATTCTTTCTGTATTCCTTGCTTGGGGCCTGAGCACGACGTGGTCGGGTGTCGCTTTTGTGCTAGATTTAATAAGCGCACCATTAAACGGAGATTAGACTGTGCCAGGCTTGTTTTCGTAAAGGTGTAACTATAACATGCCGTCGGATCCCCCGACGCCCGCTACCGCTAAAAAGCGTAAAGACAGATCTTTGAAGTCTAAACCGGATGAGTCGTCCGTTGCGGACGCCGGTTCTACTGAGCCTCCGGTTGAATCTGTGGATCCTGCCGAGGGTTCGCTGAATCCCAGGGGAACCTTTACTTTACAGGAGTTGGCCTCTCAGGAGTTAGGCCCGGCTGAAGGTGCTTCTCAGGTGTCTGTAGTTCCATCCTTACAGAAGGTTATTAGGCCTTCTACTTCAGTGGCTAAAGGCCATGCTAAGGCCAAACCTTGTCTTGTTGGCCCTGGTCATAGTTCTAGCTCTCCAGCCCCTGTTCCTAAAAAGCATATGTTGAAAATGGCGGAGGACTTGATTACTTTGATCAGGGGTTCTATGCCCCCCCCAGAGAAGAGGCCTAGGGTGGAGGCAGATTGAGAGGGAATGGATCATTCCTCAGACTACTCTTATTCCTCAGCTAAAGAAATTCAGGAATTCCCTTCTTACTCAGATTCGGATGCAGAGGACTCCTGTCCTTCTGCTTCTCCTCCAGAGGATTTTTCTTTTTCTGAGACTTTACATTCCATGAGGGAACATTTTAAGTGGGAAGGTCAGGATTTTTCAGATTCTCTTAGAGAATTTTTGTTTCTGCCACAACATAGGCCCTTGGCTATTCCTCCTGTCTTAGATGTTGTTCAGGATGTTTTTTCTGAATCTTCCCTTAATTCTGATTCTTTGCCTCCTGCCCCTGTTAAGGACAGATATTACAGAGTTCCAGAAGCACATAAGTATTTGTACAAGAGTCCTAGAGCTGATCCGGAAACTATTATTCAAGGTCCTAAGGGTATTAGGGCTTCTGTGGCTAAGAATCCAGTTCCTTTGGATAAAGATTCTAGAGCTTTAGATAGGTGGGGAAAAGTGTACACCTCCTCTACGTTAGCTATGAGGGCTTTGAATTGCCAATTTCATATGCTGAAGTATCAGAACTTTTTGTTTGGTCAATTGAAATCTAAGGTGGATGCTTTATCTGAGGGTATAGAGTGTAAGGAGCTCCAGGAGTTGGTTCATGCATCAGATCAAGTTGGCAAGCATTCTTTGCAGTGCGGTTTCGATGCTCTTCAGGCTTCATCCAGGGTGGCTGCTACAGGTTCAGTTATTAGACATGCCTGGCTTAAGGATCAAAATTTGTCAGAGCATGTTAAGGCTCGGATTTTGGATGCTCCTCTTCAATCTGAAGTACTTTTTGGTCCTCCTGTGGAATCAGTTTTGAAAAAGATGGAAGATAAGGCTAAGTCTATGCAGACAGTCAAGGATTTTATGCAGGTGCATCCTCCTAAGTTTAGTAGGAATTGGCCTGCTAGAGGATGGTCTTATCCTTCTTCGGATTATCAGTCTAAGGGCAAGTCTAGATGTGGTAGAGGCAGAGCTCACGCTCAGGGTTCTTTTAGACCTAGGACTTGGAGTTCTCCTGCACAGTCTTCTGGTGAGGGCAGGGGTCAGCCCTTTCGTAAACAGACCCAATGACCTGTATCTTCCGCTGCCAGACCCTTCTTTACTGGCAGCTCCTCTAGGAGGGAAGTTGGGACTTTTCAAACAAAACTGGCATTTTGTCACCCAGGACAAATGGGTGTTGGATATAATAAGTCACGGTTACAAGTTTTATTTTCACACTTTTCCTCCTTTCAAAGGCATGCCGGATGTGCCTCCTCAGCAAAGGATGGAGGCTCGGGAGCAAATCTCGTTACTTTTGCAGATGGGGGCAATTCAGGTGGTCCCTCCGTCAGAAGTAGGCCTAGGTTTTATTCCGTCTATTCCTAGTGCCAAAGAAAGGAAACACTTGGAGGCCAATTCTGGATTTGTCCATTCTCAATACCTACCTAGACATTCCAAAGTTCAAGATGTTAACATTACAACAACTTCTGCCTATGCTAGGCAAAGATCACTGGATGGTAACCCTGGATCTCAAAGAGGCCTATCTTCTCATCCCTATCAGGCCCAGCTGCAGGAGATTCCTGAGGTTTCGGGCTGGTACTTCTCATTATCAGTTCTCTGCATTGCCCTTTGGTTTATCTACTGCGCCCAGAGTATTCACAAAAATTCTGGCTCCTGTAATTGCTTTCTTCAGACAGAGAGGAATACAAATTTATCCTTATCTGGACGATTGCCTGATTCTTGCTCAAAACAAAGACAAGTTACTACAACATCTCCAGTATGTAATGGCAGTTTTAAGGTGCCTATGGTATTCTGTGAACGAAATAAAGTCCAGTCTAGTGCCCTCTCAGGACATGTGCTTTCTGGGTGTCAGACTGAATACAGCTTCTCAGATGGCATTTCTGACCCCGGACAAACAAAGAACTCTTCATCTATACTTCCAGCAGTTATCAGTAATGTCCAGGCTGACTGCAAGGACAGTCCTTCAAGCCTTGGGGTTCATGGCATCTTGCATTCTAGTACTTCCCAATGCCAAACTGCATATGAGGAAGCTACAATGGTATCTCAAAAGTGTGTGGACTCAACACTGCCACGGTTTGGACACTGTCATTCGATTATACCTTGCATCCAGAAGGAATTCTTGTGGTGGGCTCAGGAATGTCACCTAAACAAGGGACTCTCTGTGATCCGACCAGAAGTCAGATCCTAACGACGGATGCCTCGGACTTGGCTTGGGGAGCACACTTCAATGGGAAATGGATTCAGGACATATGGCCTCCCAAACTACTACATTTGCATATCAACATGAAGGAGATGTTAGCAGTCCAATTTGCCTTGATGGCCTTCAAGGACCTACTTCAGCCGGGACAGGTGTTGATTCAAACAGACAACACAACAGTCATGTGGTACATCAACAAGCAGGGGGGAACCCATTCCTACCCACTTTGCAGACAAGCAATGATTTTATGGGAGACTGCTCTGAGTTTGCATATCAGTCTTCAAGCACGGTTTCTGCCAGGAGCACAGAACTCCCTAGCAGATGTATTGAGCAGACAAATTGTGGATCCCCACGAGTGGAGACTGGACCCTCAGGTATTCAAACAGTTGACCGTGGCTTGGGGAGCTCCAGACATAGATCTGTTCGCTTCTCCACTGAATTTCCAACTGCCAAAATTTTGCACAATGATGTTCCATCCAAATGCTTGGAAAGTGGATGCTCTATCTTTCAGTTGGAACAGCCTTCACGTTTATGCTTTCCCCCCTCTGCCTCTTCTTCCCAAGGTACTCTTGAAAGTCAGGCGGGACAAGCCTTGCATGATTCTAATAACACCAGATTGGCCTCGTCAGCATTGGTATCCTCTGTTGAGGAGTTTAATTCAGGAGCCTCCTTGGCCTTTGCCACAAGTTCCTCATTTGTTATCCCAGTCAAACAATCATTTTCTCAATGTTCGGGTGCAGTCCCTGCATCTAACAGCCTGGCGTATTCTGTAATGGAGCCAGTGGGGTCTCAGCTTCCTCAACAGGTTTTAGATGTCATTTTGGAAGCCAGGCGGCCTAGTACTAGAAAAGTTTATGCTGATAAATGGAAGAGATTTTTTCTTTGGAGCACAGCAAAGGGCTTTGATGTTTCAGTGCCTAATTTGAGTTTTGCACTACAGTATCTTACTGAATTACTGGACAAGGGTTTGTCATTCTCTTCTGTGAAGGTTCATGCTGCAGCCATTTCTGCTCACTATGATTGTGACCCTCCTTTTTTTCTCACCCTTTGTTCAAACCGTTTCTTAGAGGGGCAAAGAATATAAGACCCCCACGTAGAGCTCCTACTCCTTCCTGGGATCTCAATTTTGTATTAGAGAAGCTTACTTTACCTCCTTTTGAACCTGCAGCTACGTCTGAATTGAAGTTTTTGTCTTGGAAGACTGCTTTTTTGTTGGCCATTACTTCTGCTAGGAGGGTATCTGAATTGCAGGCACTCATGGCAGTTGAACCCTTTCTGATTTTCCATAAAGATAGAGTTTCTTTGCGAACTAACCCTACTTTTATGCCTAAAGTGATTTCTAATATGGCCTTGAACCAGTCTATTCATTTGCCTACTTTTTATGCTGATCCCCAAAATAAAGGGGAAAAAGTCTTGCATTCTTTAGATATCCACAGGCAGCTACGTTATTATTTGAGCAGAACTAAAGAGTTCAGACAGACTCAACAGTTATTTGTTTCCTTTGCTTTGGGTTCACAAGGGAAAGCTGTTTCAAAGCAAACTATTTCTAAGTGGATTGGTCAATGTATTGCTTTTTGTTATTCTCATCATGGGAAGGATGTTCCTGCTGGGATCAGACCTCATTCTACCAGGGCTACTGCCACATCTACTGCTTTTTTGAGGAGGGTAGCTACTAAGGATATTTTAGAGGCAGCTACTTGGAGTTCAGTACACACTTTTACTAAGCATTACCATCTCCCTCTTTATTCCAAGTCCAGGGCTGGGTTTGCCACTGCAGTTTTACAGGGCATGTTAGCAGCTCCTAATGCTATTTAGTTTGCCAGCCTCCCTTTTCCTTTGCTTTGGGATTCTACCCACAGGTTATGACTGCAGCAATGTGAGGAAGAACATAGTACAGTTTTGTACCTACCATAAATGTAGATGTTCGAGGATCTACATTGCTGCAGTCCAATTATCCCCCTCCTTCCCTCTATAGTTTGTGGTTGCTGTATTTTTTGGGATAATCTTTATTTCCACACTGGTAGTTGTTGGGCTTTTACTATTTTGGCTCTGGCCTTCTTTCATTATTAGGCTTTCTGACCTCTGGGACAAGAAAGACTGAGGATATGACTACTACGTACTGACGTCAGCTCTAGGCGACAATGACCGACGCCAGCCCAGCTCTTTGGTATTCGGGCCGAACGAGGACAGCGGACTACCCACAGGTTATGACTGCAGCAATGTAGATCCTCGAACATCTACATTTATGGTAGGTACAAAACTGTACTTTTTGATGCTTTGGAGGCCTCTTGCAGGGCGGCTGCCACTGGCACGGTCATTAGAAGGCATGCTTGGTTAGAGGAACAAAATTTGCCTGATCAGGTAAAAGCAAAATTACTGGATTCTCCTGTTCAACATAATGTTTTGTTTGGGCCTAAGGCTGAAGAGGTTTTAAAGAAAATGGAGGATAAGGCAAAATCCATGCAAATGGTTAAAGATTTTTTACAAGTTCAGCCTCCTAGATTCAGCAGAAACTGGCCAGCTAAAAATTGGTCCTTTCCCAGCTTGGACAGGCCTCAGAGGGGTAGATATAGACGCCCCAGAGGGAGGGCCCAAACTCAGACTTCATACAGGCCTAGACAGTGGAGTGCTTCCACCCCCAAGGGGGGAGAAGATAGGTCACAACCTTATAGGAAACGGGCACAATGACTTCCCCTGCATGGCTCAAGGACTCTTCCTTCTGGAAGCTCCTGTAGGAGGAACACTTTCTCTTTTTCACCAAAATTGGACTTGCATAACCCAAGACAAATGGGTTCTGGATGTAGTTTTAAGAGGTTACAAATTCCACTTTCACACCTTGCCAAAACCAAACGGATGGCCAGACCTGCCAAAAAATCAGTGGGCAGAGGCATTAAAACAGGTGAGGTCCCTCATGGCTATGAGGGCCATAGAATTGGTTTCAAATTCAGAGACGGGGCAAGGTTTTTATTCGAGACTCTTTCTAGTTCCCAGAAAGGAAAATTTTTGGAGACCCATTCTGGATCTATCAGTCTTAAATACTTTCCTGGAAATACCAAAGTTCAAGATGCTTACTCTGCAGCAGCTCCTGCCAATGTTGAGCAAAAATGCATGGATGGTGACATTGGATTTAAAGGAGGCTTACCTGCACATTGCAATCAGACAGGAGTGCAGAAGATACCTCAGGTTCAAGGCAGGCTCGAAGCATTACCAATTCTCTGCGCTGCCCTTTGGCTTATCTACTGCGCCCAGGGTCTTTACCAAGTGCCTGGCACCAGTTGTAGCTTACTGCAGACTCAAGGGAATTCAGATTTACTCTTATTTGGACGACTGCCTTATTCAAGCAGACAACAAGGACATTTTACTCCAGCACCCGGAATTTGTTCAGAATCTACTCAAGTGCCTGGGATTCACAGTGAACCTAAAAATGTCAAATTTGGTACCCAAAAACGGACTT
Organism: Protopterus annectens; assembly: GCF_019279795.1. NCBI lineage: Eukaryota > Metazoa > Chordata > Ceratodontiformes > Protopteridae > Protopterus > Protopterus annectens. Next base: position 1,708,243,251 of record NC_056725.1, read on the forward strand.
CGTACAAGCAAACCTTCAGTCTTTATTACAATCCACAATCCACCACATTAGTTGCTTCATCTGCCCTAAGCAGATTTCATCAGAATACTTCATTTACAGTGCCTCACAGTTTTATACTATTCTTAATAACATAATTGTACAATAATCACTAATTAAATCAATCTTTCAATAATCACATACAAATAAAAATAAAACAATTAGTTTCAATGACTTGTCTAAGCCAATTTTAACCCTTTTGTACATTACTATTTCTTTTGTCAGAGAATTGTATTAAAGTGCTGCTGTGCATGTTGATGAATTAACATGTTTTGATTAAAATAACTTGTTTAAATAATATGATATAAATTGTCATTTTAATAAAAATCAAAATAAACATAATCAAATTTCAGTTAAAATAATCCACCCCAAAGGTATTCTTTATATATAACTATACTTTAAATAGCTGTGGTACTTTTGCTGTTATGTTTAAAATTAATAGTGAATGAATGAATAAATATTTAACAATATGAGGGTCAATTAAAAGAATATTTTAAAATGAGTGTTTGAAAATTACCAATTCATCTCCAAAAAATTAAATAATAAAAATTATAATATATATATTGAACATTAAAATCTAATAAAATGTTATATAGATATATATATAAATATGTATGTATACATGTTCCAAAATGTAAATTTAAAAAATATCCTAAAATTATTGTTGTATATATGTATACATTCATATTAAATGACAATTGATATTTATGTTATATTCATAAAGGAAAATATTATATTCTTTATTATACATGTATACCAATCTTATAATTAATTGAACCAAGGGAAAATGAACATCCATTATCGAAAAAATAATAAATAAACTATAAATAAACTTGTCATCCCAGATTTGTAACAAGTATGAATGTAACATTCATTTATGAAAGTAATGGTGTAATGGCAATGTGGCCATTAAAATGGTGCAATATAAATCTGGGATGACAAGTTTATTTATAGTTTATTTATTATTTTCTATATAACATTTTATTAGACTTTAATGTTCAATATATATAATGTACGGATATTATTTAATTTTTTTGGAGATGAATTGCAATTTCAAACACACTCATTTAAAATATTCTTTTAATTGGACCCTCATATTGTTAAATATTTATTCATTCATTCACTATTAATTTTAAACATATATAGTTTATATATAAAGAATACCTTTGGGGTGGATTATTTTAACTGAAATTTGATTATGTTTATTTTGATTTTATATCATATTATTTAAACAAGTTATTTTAATCAAAACATGTTAATTCATCAACATGCACAGCAGCACTTTAATACAATTCTCTGACAAAGTGATTATTGAACAATTATGTTATTAAGTGGATTATTGGTGTAATAAAGACTGAAGGTTTGTTTTGATTTTTTTTTTTAAACCAGTAAATTTGGTACCCACTCAACAGACAACATTCCTGGGTGCATTTTTAAACACTATAGCCCAGATGGCATACCTGACACCAGAAAAACAAATGCAACTGGCTTCAACTTTCAAAAGCCTGGCGTCAGTGTCTCAGCTAACTGCCAGAAAATTTCTGCAGGCTTTGGGTTACATGGCATCCTGCATCCTGCTCATACCATATGCAAGACTGCATATGAGGAAGATACAATGGTACCTAAAAAGCGTATGGTCCCAACATTGTCACAGTCTGGAAACCATGATTGCAGTCTTGCCTTGCCTACAAAAAGAATTTCATTGGTGGGCCACGGCATGTCTTCAAAACAAAGGGAAAGCCTTCAGTCTACCTCCAGCCTACCAAGTGATAACCACAGATGCCTCGGATTACGCATGGGGAGCCCACATGCAGGGAAAAGGCATGCAAGGTTCATGGACAGAGGATCAGATGCACCTGCACATCAACTTAAAAGAGATGTTAGCTGTGCAGAATGCCCTCACGGCTTTTAGGGAACTTTTACAGCCGAGGCAGTTACTGATGCAGACGGACAACACCACAGATGTTCATCGTGTTTCACTGTTGCAGTCATGACTGTAGGGTTCTCCCCTGCTGGCAGGCAGTCCTCGGTCGGCCAGAATCCCAAAGTCTGGGTCCAGCATCGGCTGTTCAGTCATGCTCCCTGACGTCAGAGCGCCAGGAGTACAAAGCTGACAGCCGACGCCATGTTCTCCAGTCTTTCTTGCCGTGCGGTGATAGCAGTTCACAAGTGCCGGTCGGCTGACTCCTGACAAACTTTTTTGAACAATCTTCAGTCCGAAGACTTTCTTCTCCTACTCAAAGCTAAGTACACCCCGTTGGGGAAACTTTTTTCTTGCTCCAGTCCGATGTCAGAAAAAGTTAATAATTGTATTTCATGTGGGAAGCAAATACCTCATAAGGATTTTCATTCTTACTGTATTCCTTGCTTAGGCCTTGACCACAACGTAGCTAGTTGCCGGTTTTGTGCTAGATTCAATCAACGTACAATTAAACGAAGGTATGATTTCGCATTTCATTACTTCGGTAGGCGTTTTAATTACAAAATGTCGTCTGATACGGTTCCGGCTACCGGAGTTCACAAACGACGCAAGGACAAAGACAGGCCTCCGAGTTCCAAATCTGATGATATTGTACAAGCAGAACCAGCTTCAGGTTCGGCCGTCGTCAGTGAGGCGCTTTTGCAGCCCCTGTCGTCGGCCATTTCGGAACCGATGGCCGAAACGGACTCCCACGAGGAGCCAACTAGGCCTTTGAATACTTCTGTTGCAGGACCTTCGGACAATGCTCCTTTGGAGGGGTCCGGAGCCGCTGTGCAGGTACCGGCTTCCGAAGGGGTTTTCAGGCCTACTCAGCTTCTATAAAGGCAAAGCCAAAGACAAAGGCAAAGACTCCTTCCAAATCAAAGACTGCAACACAGGCCTCTTCTGATCTAGCTCCCAAGTCACAGAAACAGTTACTTAAGATGGTGGAGGACTTACTCACTATGATTAGGGGTTCACATCCCCCTCCAGATAAAAGGCCAAGGCAGGAAGTTTATTATGACTCCTCTGATCATGCTTCTGTTTCTTCAGTTTCTTCTTCTGACCAGGATTATTCTTTCCCTCCTTATGAGGATTCTGATGCTGAGAAATCCATTCCCTCAGCTTCTCCCCCTGAGGATTTTTCTTTTGGGGAAACCTTGCATGAAATGAGGGAACATTTTCACTGGGAAGGACAGGAGTATTCAGAATCTAAGAAAAGACTTAAGGGATTTTCTTCTTCTTCCCCAACATAGACCCCTGGCTATTCCTCCTGTTTTGGATATTGTGGATGATGCTTTTTCGGAGGCTAATTTAACCCCTGACTCATTTCCTCCAGCTCCTGTTAAGCCTGACCGATATTACAGGGTTCCTGATTCCCACCAGTTTTTATACAAGAACCCTTCTGCTGACCCTGAAACCATTTCTCAGGATCCTAAGGGAGTTAAGGCCACATCTGCTAAGAATCCCATTCCCACTGAGAAGGATTCCAGATCTTTAGAAAGATGGAGCAAAAAGTGTACACTTCTGCTACTTTATCTATTAGGGCTTTAAACTGTCAAGTTTCATATGCTGAAATACCAGCAATTTCTCCTGTCTGTTTTAAAACAAAAGCTAACTTCCATTTCTGCCTGTGCAGATGATAAGGAATTACATGATTTAATGCATGCTCCTGAACAAGTTGGGAAGCATGGTTTACATTGTGGTTTTGATGCCTTGGAGGCTTCTTGTAGGGCTGCTGCCTCTGGTACAGTAATTAGAAGGCATGCATGGTTAAAGGAACAAAATTTGCTGGATCAAGTAAAAGCTAAATTATTGGATGCCCCTGTTCAGCATAATGTTTTGTTTGGATCTAAAGCTGAAGAGGTGATTAAAAAGATGGAGGATAAGGCTAAATCCATGCAAACAGTTAAAGATTTCTTACAAATACAGTCACCCAGATTTAGTAGGAATTGGCCTATGAAAAATTGGTCCTTTCCCAATTCAGACAGGCCTCAGAGGGGTAGATACAGACGCTCACGAGGAAGGCCTCAAACACAAGCCTCTTCTAGACCAAGACAGTGGACTGCCTCCACCCCTAGGGGAGGAGAGGACAGGTTTCAAGCTCATAGGAAACTGACTCAATGACTCCCTCTGTTGGGCTGCAGGAACTTCTTGCCTGGAAGCCCCTCTTGGAGGAAAGCTTTCTCTTTTTCACCTAAATTTGGACTCATATAACCCAAGACAAGTGGGTTCTGGATGTGGTTTCAAGAGGTTACAGATTCCATTTTCATACCCTACCAAGGCCAAGCGGATGGCCAGATCTTTCAAAACATCAATGGACAGAGGCCTTAAACCAGGTGGAAGCTCTTTTGGCTATGAAAGCCATAGAACCAGTTCCACTTTCAGAGATGGGACAAGGCTTTTATTCAAGGTTCTTTCTAGTTCCCAGGAAACAAAATTCATGGAGACCCATTCTGGATGTGTCAGTCTTGAACACTTTTCTAGAGATACCAAAATTCAAAATGCTAACTCTGCAGCAGCTGCTTCCAATGCTGACCAAAAATGCATGGTTGGTAACTTTGGATTTAAAGGAGGCATATTTACACATTCCCATCAGGCAGGAGCACAGAAAATACCTCAGTTTCAAGGCCGGATCGAGGCACTTTCAATTCTCTGCGCTGTCTTTTGGATTGTCTACTGCGCCCAGGGTCTTCACCAAATGCCTGGCTCCAGTAGTAGCTTATTACAGACTCAAGGGAATTCAGATCTACCCTTATCTGGATGACTGTCTTATTCAGGCAGACAGCAAGGAGATCTTAATACAGCATCTACAGTTTGTTCAAGATCTTCTCAAGTTCCTGGGATTCACTGTAAACATAAAAAAGTCAAATTTGACACCCTCACAACAGATAATTTTTCTGGGTGCTTCTCTAAACACAACAACCCAGATGGCATTTCTGACACACGAAAAACAGTTACAGCTGGCTCTAACTTTCAAAACCTTGGCATCTTTAACTCAGCTATCTGCAAGGAGATTCCTGCAGGCTTTGGGTTACATGGCCTCCTGCATCCTCCTCGTATCATATGCAAGGCTACATATGAGGAAAATACAGTGGTACCTAAAAAGTGTATGGTCGCAGCATTGCCACAGTTTAGACATTCTGATGTCCGTCCTGCCTTGTCTTCAAAAGGAATTCCTTTGGTGGTCCAAAGCATGCACTCTAAACAAAGGGAAACCCTTCTGTCTGCCTCCGGCCACTCAGATACTAACCACGGATGCCTCGGATTATGCATGGGGAGCCCATTTTCAGGGCAACTGTCTGCAGGGCCTTTGGACAAAGGATCAGAAGGACCTGCATATCAATTTAAAGGAAATGTTAGCCATTCAGAAAGCTGTATTGGCCTTCAGGAATCTTCTACAACCAGGACAACTACTGATACGGATAGACAACACCACAGTTATGTGGTACATAAACAAGCAAGGGGGATCTCATTCCTACCCCCTTTGCAGACTAGCCATGGATCTATGGAACACAGCTCTAGCTTGCAATCTGGACCTTCAAGCTCAGTTTCTACCAGGGAAGCAAAACTTCCTGGCAGACAGTCTGAGCAGAAACCTTTCGGACCCATACGAGTGGATGTTGGACACTGAAATATTCAGGATGATAACAGCAGTCTGGGGATGTCCTCACATAGACCTCTTTGCATCCCACCTCAATCATCAACTACAGATTTTTTGCACCAGGACTTTCCATGAACAAGCTTGGAAAGTGGATGCACTCTCATACAGTTGGAGAAACCTCTCGGGATATGCCTTTCCGCCTCTTCCTCTTCTTCCACGGGTATTATTAAAGATCAAACAGGACAAACCCAAGATGATAATCTTGTTGGCCCCAAATTGGCCTCGACAGTTTTGGTACCCAACTCTGAAAAACCTATGTCTGGAGCCTCCTTGGGTTTTGCCACAGACTCCAAACCTTCTGTCCCAGCACCAGGGTCCGGTTCTACACTCCCATGTCAGAACTCTCAGCCTGGCGGCCTGGTTAATCCAGGGTCTTTGATACATTCTCTCCTACCCAAGCAGGTTATGGATGTTATTTTAGAAGCCAGACAGCCTAGCACTAGAAAATCTTATGCAGGAAAATGGAAAAGATTTTGTTCCTGGATGCAGGCTCAGGATTCTAATCCTCTTCTGCCTAACATTCCTTTGATTTTACTTTACCTGACGGATCTCTTACAATAAGGGTCTCTCTCTCTCTTCCATTAAGATACATGCCTCTGCTATTTCCACTCATTATAATACAGATCCTCCAATCTTTTCCCACCAGCTCATGAGACAGAGGAGCTAAGAACTTAAGACCTCCTAGATCTCCTCCCATTCCTGCTTGGGATCTCAACTATGTTTTGGAAAAGCTCACCTTGCCTCCTTTTGAGCCTGCTGCCTCTTCTGACATCAAGTTTTTATCTTGGAAACCAGCCATCCTCTTAGCTCTGACCTCTGCCAGGAGAGTTTCAGAGTTGCAGGCTCTTATGGCTGTAGAACCTTATATTATTTTTCATCAAGACAGGGTGTCTTTAAGGACTAATCCTACTTTCATGCCTAAGGTGGTTTCCAAAGTGGCCTTAAATCAAACTATTCACTTGCCAACTTTTTTCCCTACTCCTCAAAATAAAGGGGAAAGGATCTTACATTCCTTGGATGTACACAGACAACTACGTTTTTACCTGGACAGAACCAAAGACATCAGAAAATCAGAGCAATTGTTTGTTTCTTATGCTTCAAGTTCCCAAGGTAAAGCCATTTCAAAACAGACCATTTCTAAATGGATTGCTCATGGAATCAGATTTTGTTATTCACACCATGGAAAGCAAATCCCAGGGAGTATACGTACTCATTACACCAGAGCTGCTGCCACTTCCGCTGCCTTCCTCAGGGGAGTTCCTACCAAAGACATTTTGGAAGCTGCAACTTGGAGTTCAGTGCATACTTTTTCAAAGCACTATAATCTCCCCCTCTACTCTAAGTCTAGGGCAGGCTTTGCTTCTGCAGTCTTGCAGGGCCTTTAAGCCACCCCTTCTTCTTTATGACCACCTCCCTTTCACTCTGCTTTGGGATTCTACCCTACAGTCATGACTGCAACAGTGAAACACGATGAACATAGTACAGTTGTGTACACTTACCATAAATGTAGATGTTCGAGTGTCTTCACTGTTGCAGTCTGGGTTTCCCTCCCTCCTGTCCCCTCTTATTTTTACTTTTGTGTGGTTCCTTTTTCCTCCATTCTTCTGAGGTGTATTTGCAAAGGTTATGGGACCTTATTCATTTTTGGACTCCTGACATCTGGGGCAAGAAAAACTGGAGAAGATGGCATCGGCTGTCAGCTTTGTACTCCTGGCACTCTGACGTCAGGGAGCATGGCTGAACAGCCGACGCCGGACCCAGACTTTGGGATTCTGGCCGACCGAGGACTGCCTGCCGGCAGGGGAGAACCCTACAGTCATGACTGCAACAGTGAAGACACTCGAACATCTACATTTATGGTAAGTGTACACAACTGTACTTTATGTGGTACATAAACAAGCAAGGGGGTTTCCCACTCCTACCTCCTTTGCAGATTAGCCATGACTCTATGGAACATAGCACTGGCTTACAAAGTGGATTTACAAGCTCAGTTTCTTCCAGGAATAGTAAATACTCTGGTGGACAGTCTGAGCAGGAACCTGTCGGACCCACACGAATGGGTACTGGACTCTCTCATATTCAAGATGATTACAGAAGCCTGGGGTTGCCCGGGCATAGATCTGTTTGCATCTCCCCAGAACTACCAGTTACAGACTTTTTGCACAAGGACTTATCACAAGCTAGCATGGAAGGTGGATGCTCTCTCATTCAGTTGGAGGAACCTTTCGGTGTATGCCTTTCCTCCACTGCCTCTCATACCAAAAGTGTTATTGAAAATAAAACAGGACAAGCCAAAGATGATCTTACTGACCCCAATTGGCCCCGTCAATTTTGGTACTCAACACTGATGAATCTATCCCAGGAACCTCCTTGGATTCTCCCACTGATTCCAAATCTTTTGTCTCAACATCAGGGCCAGGTCCTGCACTCTCATATCAAAACTCTGTCTGGCAGCTTGATGTTTACAAGACCTATAATTAATCCTACCCTTACCAAACAGGTAATGGATGTTATCTTAGAAGCCAGAAGGCCTAGTACTAGGAAATCTTATGCAGGAAAATGGAAGAGATTTTGTACCTGGATGCAAGATCAGGATTCGGATCCTCTCATTCCAAACATTCCTTTGATTTTACAGTACCTAAGATGTTGCACAAGGGCTTATCTTTTTCCTCCATAAAAATACATGCCTCAGCTATTTCTGCACATTATAACTCAGATCCAGCAATTTTTTCACATCCACTTCTTAATATCTCAGAGGGGCAAAGAATTTAAGACCCCCTAGGAGGCCACCTATTCCTGCTTGGGACCTCAATTATGTACTGGAAAAGCTTACTCAGCCACCTTTTGAGCCTGCTGCCACATCCGATGTAAAGTACTTATGGAAGACACTGCGACCCTTTTGGCTTTAACTTCAGCCAGGAGAGTCTCGGAGTTACAAGCACTTATGGCTGTGGAACCTTCCATTATTTTTCATCAAGACAGGGTTTCTTTGAGGACTAACCCTACTTTCATGCCTAAAGTGGTTTCTAAAGTGGCTTTAAATCAAACTATTCACCTGCCAACTTTTTTCCCTAATCCTCAAAATAAGGGGGATAGGATCTTGCATTCTTTGGACATACATAGTCAGCTTCGTTTTTACCTGGACAGAACCAAGGATGTCAGGAAAACAGAACAACTGTTTGTTGCTTATGCAGCTAATTCTCAAGGCAAAGCTATTTCAAAACAGACCATTTCTAAATGGATTGCTCATGGTATCAGATTTTGTTACTCTCATCATGGAAAGCAAATTCCTGGTAGTATAAGGACACACACTACCAGAGCTGCTGCTACTTCAGCTGCCTTTCTCAGGGGAGTTCCTACCAAAGATATTTTGGAAGCTGCAACTTGGAGTTCAGTGCATACTTTCTCTAAGCACTATAATCTCACTCTTTACTCTAAATCTTGGGCAGGCTTTGCCTCTGCAGTCTTGCAAGGCCTTCTAGCTGCCCCTTCTGTTCTTTAACCACCCCTTCTGTTCTTTAACCACCACCCTATTTCTCAGCATTGGGATTCAACCCTACAGTGATGACTGCAACAGTGAAACACGATGAACATAGTACAGTTGTGTACACTTACCATAAATGTAAATGTTCGAGTGTCTTCACTGTTGCAGTCTGGGTTACCCTCCCTCCTGTCCCCTCTTATACTTTTATTGGTGGTGTTCTCTGCCTTTCCCTTCTTCTGAGGTGTATTTGCTGCAGGTTATGGGGAAAGTTGTATGTTATACTTTTGTGATGTTTTGTTCTATTGTTAGCCTTTATTTTTGGGCACCTGACATCTGGGCAAGAAAAACTGGGGAACATGGCATCGGCTGGAGGCTTTGTACCCCTGGCGCACTGACATCAGGGAAGATGCGTTCACAGCCGATGCCGGACCCAGACTTTGGGATTCTGGCCGACCAAGGGTGGCCTGCCAGCAGGAAGAACCCTGCAGTGATGACTGCAGCGGTGAAGACACTCGAACATCTACATTTATGGTAAGTGTACACAACTGTATTTTCTTTTCTGTTGCTAATCACCCTCATTTATGTTTTGCTCAGAGCTTCTTTTACACTATAATTTGAAGTTAGCCAACTGCTACCAGAGTAGTAGCTAAGTTGGAGGCCTTTGTTCTAGGTGATCTTTTCTAGTCCAACTTGAATTGACAGTCCCCTCCCCCCCACAGTACTGCAGACGTGTTAAAACTGTCACTGCAATTGACATCTCAGAATTCAAAGGAAGGGACTTCCAGTCTAAATTTCTTCCCATCTACTTGCAGCAAGAATTATGTATTTATTTAATTATTTGCTAGCAGTACAAAAATTTATTTATTTAAACACTTTCAATCTAATTTTTGGAAGCTAGTTTCAGAAAATGTATTGATTATTTCAGTCTGTTTCATTACTAATGTTTATTTATTTATTTATTTTACATTTGTTGACCGGGCTAGTCTAACTGGATATATGTCCATTTTCAGTAGAGGCCCGGGGAGAAAAGCTCCAAGCATGAACAATAACAAAGTTAACAATATATAACAAAGACATGTATAATAACAGTACAGAGGTAGTATTGGTTAAAGAAAAATATAGTATTAAAAATATTGACTATATACATTATGCTAAAAGTTAAACTAAATAAAAAAAAAAAGTACACTAAACACAAGTTGGGTGTGAGCAACAGAGTCAAGTCCTTATATTTTATCCTATTACTATGAGAAAAAAAATAGAGAAGTAAGTAGATTTAGAGGTATAACCTATACCGTATAGGTTAGGGGAGAGGGAAGGGGTATGAGCAGGAGGGGAAAAATTTTTCAGTTTGGGTTATCACAAGGACAAAGCCACTGAGTTTTAAGATGTTCTTTAATAAGTTTTTTGAATAGAGAAGTAGAAGCTAGGGTAGAAAGTTCAGGAGGGAGCTGATTCCAGTTTTTACCTGTAGTGTTTGAGAAAAGTGAGTCACCAGCTTTGTTGTTAGATTTAATCGAGGAGACCAGGAGTTTATTTGCAGAACGTAGTGTAGCTAGATTTTTATATGGTGAAATCAGATTAATGAGGATAGGGGTGTTATTGGGGTGGTATAGGATCTTTTGAGTGATAAGTAACTGTTGACAGAGTATATGGTTCTGCAATTCTAGCCATCCTAGTTGTTTGAGGTTAAGGCAATGGTGAGTTTGAAATGGAGAGCTTGTGATAAATCTAGCTATGCTATTATAACAGGTAGAAAGTTTTGAGATGTTGTTTTCAGATAGGTTTGTATATATAGCAGAGGCATAGAAAAGGGTAGAAATTAGGTGGGTCTGGGCAATAGTTTTCCTGGCAGAGGGGGTAAGGAAGGGTTTAATTCTATAGAGAGTTTCAAGATTTTGTTAACAGTCTTTATGGTGGAGTTAATATGGTCATCATAGCTAGACGGTTATCAATTGTAACACCTAGTAGGCGGGTGGAAGTATCTGGGGTTATGTTTGTAGCATTGTTAGAGGTTATAGAGAAGAATGGAGTGGGTGATTTATGAGTTGGGAGTAAAAAACTGTAGTTTTGTTTTTTTGGGATTAAGGAGGAGGAGGCAATGTTGCATAAACCAGTTTTCAACATTTTGGAAAACAGTTTGGGTGAGGGACTGGAGGGAGGCTACGTTCTTAGCAGTACAGATTAAGGTCGAGTCATCTGCATATTGGATGCAGGTGGCTTGAGGTATGTTCATATGGAGGTCGTTGATAAATATGGAAAAAATAAGGGGACCTAAGATAGAGCCTTGTGGGACTCCAATATTTACTGGAAGTAATGAAGACAGTTTGTTATCCCAGAGTACTGCTTGCTGTCTGTTTAGAAAATCACACCTAAACCATTGTAATGCTAGTGGATCAAGAGAATGGTAAGATAACACCTAAACCATTGTAATGCTAGTGGATCAAGAGAATGGTAAGATAACACCTAAACCATTGTAATGCTAGAGGATCACGAGAATGGTAAGATAACACCTAAACCATTGTAATGCTTGTGGATCAAGAGAATGGTAAGATAACACCTAAACCATTGTAATGCTAGAGGATCACGAGAATGGCAAGATAACATCTAAACCATTGTAATGCTTGTGGATCAAGAGAATGGTAAGATCACACCTAAACCATTGTAATGCTAGAGGATCACGAGAATGGTAAGATCACACCTAAACCATTGTAATGATTGTGGATCAAGAGAATGGTAAGATCACACCTAAACCATTGTAATGGTAGAGGATCATGAGAATGGTAAGATCACACCTGAACCATTGTAATGCTAGAGGATCACGAGAATGGTAAGATCACACCTAAACCATTGTAATGGTAGAGGATCACGAGAATGGTAAGATAACACCTAAACCATTGTGATGCTAGTGGATCAAGAGAATGGTAAGATAACACCTAAACCATTGTAGTGCTAGTGGATCAAGAGAATGGTACTTTAGTTTGTCTAGAAGTAAGTTATGGTTAACCATATCAAAGGCTTTTGACAGGTCTATAAATAGCGCAGAGGAAAAGGAGTTAATGTTACGATTTTTATTTATAGAGTCCATGAAGAATAGAAGGGCAGTTGTTGTGCTGTGGAATGGTCTAAAGCCATGTTGGCAGTTGGCTAGTAGATTATTTTGTAGTAAGTGGTTGAGTAGTTGTTTGTGAATACATTTTTCCATTATCTTGGCTAATGGGGAGAGTAAGGCAATAGTTCTGTAGTTAGAAAGCTCAATAGAAGATCCACCTTTATGTAGAGGGATGATGTGGGATACTTTCCATATGGTAGGTATTTTACCTTCAGAGATAGTTCTGTTAATAAGGATAGATATGGGGTAGTCTATAGCTTTTGCGGCAATTTGTAGGTATTCAGAAGGGAGACGGTCGGCAGATGGGGTGCAAGGTTTCAGTTTTTTAAGTAGCTTATAGATAAGAGATGTAGGAACAGGGTGTATATGAAAGGTAGGAGATGAAGTCTTGGAAGGATTTAACCCTAATTATGTCTACAAGACAGTATGATGACTTATTTTTGCATGCCCATTTCTTTCTGAGGAACAGCTGTCTTGTGACATGCTGTTTCGGTAATTTCCTGACATTCTACTCCTCTCCGCTTTTTTTAAATTACAGCAAAACAGCAATTTGCAAACCTGACTCCATGATACTGGCACAGTAAAAGAATGTACTGAAAACTCACCGTATTCTATAGTCCATACAGTGAAACATTTTTTTTTTGGGGGGGTTGCTTACTGAATAATTTAGGAAATTAAGTATCACTTGCATTATGCATATTAACTAATGCATTTTTTGAACTTACTATGTTCTCAAATTCTGCAGCAAACTATTTATAGCAGTTCACTATTCCTTGCCTGGCATCAGTAATTTTTCTTTGAGCCATTCCTGTCTTTCCACATGTTTTCAGTTATAATGTTAAACTGCTCATCTGTTGTGTTAATGTGCAACAGGCACACTACTCGGCCAAACAGAGTCTTTCATATTTTCACATTACAACGTATGCTACGGTCTCTCCAAAAACTAAGAAAGAAATCCGTGCAGTTTACAGGAAGCACTACTTAGGAGGGGTATAACCTTCAGTAAATTGAAGATTGCAGCATCCCATTCCACTTGTACTAACTGAGCTTGTCATGTCGGGTAGTAAGCGCACATGATTGAACTATTTGCAGTGTCATGAGTACAGTGTGTCCATTTTTCCTTCATAATTCTCCTGTCTACGTTTATACAAGTCACTGTGCCAGGCCATGCTGTGAGGCCTTCTGGAATATTGCACATCTTACTCAAAGTTCTCCTGAATACTGCAGCCAGAGATCCAAAAGCACACTTTATAGCACAGTGCTCTTTGTGAAAATGTGTGTAGATCCCACAAATTACTTTAGGATACCAAATACATGGATCACATTACACATACCCCTTTGCCATCAACTTTGTGACAGCTGTGATGGTATGGGCTGTCACAGTATGTGATGGCCACCACATCCTCTATAAAATATGGAAATCATAAATAAACTAGCTAAAATCTACATACATGGAAATACACATTAGTTTGGCCTCAGAAGTCTCTAGCTCAATTATATTGCTGCTCTGGGCTCTGGTTCTACACTGACCACAACTAAAAAGCCTGTACAGAGAACTGAAATAGATCACAGCTATAAGTCCTAGACTTCCAAGCCCTTCAGCTCTTTCACATTGAAATCGGTGCCCTTCAGTGCTATAACATACACTGAGTAATTAATATGAGACTCTAGTAATACCCTGCAGTGCTCTAAATCTTTCTTGCTGCCACAGAAAGCACATACACATAATCTATTCCCTCTGGTCACATCTGAGCTGTATGCAATGCAGACTATTCGTTGTCTTTTAGATGGGCAGTGGGTAGACAGAACCTTGATGCCAATGGTACAAGAATTTTATTCTTCTCACTGCCTTCCAGCATTTTCTTAGCTAGTGGTCCAAATAAGTAAGAACCATTGAAGCTTACAGATGGTTGCCCTGAAATTCTAAATGATACTGGTGATGTGAAGCCAGTCATGCCAGTGTACAGTAACTGCATCACCCTGTGTCTTGTGAATCACTTGCATGATTAGGTTACTCGTATTCCTTAATGTAGATGTTTGAGTGTCAAGCTTCTTCTTCAGCTCTGCATCTGATACCTTTTCCAGGGATTATTATTTATTTATTTTTTTTATTTTATATTTGTTTACCGGGAAGGTTTGACTGGACACAGGTCCATTTTCAGCGGAAGCCCGGGGAGAAAAGCTTCAAAATACTAAGCATGGCAATACAATACAATACAATATAATACAGTACATGGGAGAAAAGTGAGCATAGCATACATATCATATTACAGTGAAGTAGAAATTAGCAAACAATAAAAGTTGGCAATTCATAAAGTACATAAATCAAATCAGCAAAAACTTTTTTTTTAAACATGAATACATAGGTGATGTGAAGGATAGAATTAGGTAAGAATAAAGTTTGTTACTGTAGGATGTTAGGTTGAGGGAACAGGCGATGTTTGCAAGTGTTATAGAAGATGGATATTAGTACTGTAAAGTAAATATCAACAGATTAACAAGCTTTCAGTTGAAAAATTGGTGACCCTTAGCAGAATCCTTGCAACAGTGCATTGGTATTGCTTAGCCTGGGATGTAGCATAAGCAAAGCCAATGTTTTAAACAGTGGGTTTTCAGGAATTTTTAAATTGGATAATAGAGGTTATGTGACTTGGTAGTGAATTCCAGTTTCTGGTTATGGTGCAGGCAAAGAAAGATTTAACGGCATCATTGTTATATTTGATGACAGGAGGTTCTGGTTACTAGATCTTAAGGCTCTTGTGGTAGTGTGGGACTGAATTAGATGCTGGAGTGCTGGGGTTTTATCCAGAAGGTAGTAGAGCTTGTGTGCTATTGAGAATTGATTGAGTAGCAATAGTTGCGGTAGCTCAAGCCAGTTGAGCTGCTTAAGGGATGGACAGTGATGGGATCTATATGAGGCTTCAGTAGCACACTTGGCTATCTTATAACAATATTCCATCTTCTTTAGTTCTGTGTGGCAGAGATTAGTTAAGATAGGGGAAGCATAGAGGAGGATGGATAAGAGATGAGTCCTTGCAATCATGGCTTTGGTATTTTTAGTGATAAACTGTTTGTTCCTATAGAGGAGTCCAAGTTTTTTGTTTACTTTCTTGATGGTTTGTGCTACGTGGATGTCAAATTTCAGATGATTGCAGATTTCTACACTTAGTAGTTTTGTGTGTGTGGTTAGAGTGATTTGAAAATTGTCTTTGGAGTTTATGGTAAAATCATTGTTTAGAGGGGGAGATCTACCAGGAATGAAAAGAATGTTTTTTTTTGGGTGGGGGTGGGGGGGGGGGGGTTAAGAATAAGTTTGATGTTAGTAAAACATGTTTCGGCTAGAGTAAAGTTAGTTTGGGTTAGGGTTTGTAGTTCATTTAGGGTGGGGGCTGCAGGTGTAATGGTGGTGTCATCTGCGTATTGCACGACTGAGGCAGTGGGTAAGGCTGAAGAGATATGGTTGGTAAATAAAGATGAGTAATGGGCCGAGGATGGACCCTTGTGGGACTCCTATGGATACTGGTAGTAGGCGGGACAGCTGGTCTTGTCATAGAACTACTTACTGACAGCCTAAGTAGTTACTGAACCATATGATATAGAGGAGGTGCATATGTTTAGGGTAGATAGAGTTCCAAGAAGCATACTGTAGTTTACCACGTCAAAGGATTTTGATAAGTCTAAGAATATCGAAGATACAAATAGACCCTTGTTTCTATGGTGATTGACTAAGTTGGTAAATGATAGTAGTGCTGTAGTGGTGCTGTGGGAAGGTCGAAAGAACTAAAGCCATGTTGAGATTTGGAAAGCAGGTTGTTTTTTTGCAGGTACTGCATTAGTTGAGAATGAACAACTCTTTCTAATATTTTGGATAAAGGAGATAAAATTGCGATTAGGCGATAGTTGGTGAGTTCTAGGGAGTTGCCTCCTTTGTGCATTGGAATAATATGTGATATTTTCCAAGGGGTGGGTATCTTGCATTTTGATAGTGACCTATTTATGGGAATAAACACAGGATAGGCTATGGTTTCGGCTGATATCTGTAGGAATTCTGCTGGATGGTTATCAGCTGCTAGTGTGGTTGGTTTAAGTTTTTTAAGGAGTTTAGAAATTACCTTAGTGGGCACTGGGTGCAGGGAAAAGCTGGAGGTATTGTTTTGTATTTTGGAGTGGTTGGGGTAGTTATTGGTATGGGGCTATTATTAGTATTTTGGGTATTAGCAAGCATTTGGATTGTTTCTGTAAAGTATTTGTTAAATTGTGTGGGAATGTCATCATGGTTATTTGGTAACAGAGGGGTTGGAGTAGTGGATTTGCCTGGGTGCAGTATACTATTTAATGTGGCCCAGAATTTTTGAGGGTTGTGAGCATGTTTTTCTTGCATGTTTTTGTAGTAATTAATTTTGTCAGCTTTAATTAGCTTTTTGGCTTTGTTGCAGACTTCCAGATAATTTTGTCTCAGAGTAGTGGTTTTGTTTTTGTGATATTGTGTCCAGGCCTTGTCCCTGTCTTTCAATATAGTTTTAGTATCTTTTGTTAGCCATGGGGCACAGTTAGTTTTTATTCTTGTAGTTCGGGAGGGAGCACGATAGTTTAGGATTTCTAGGCAGGTAGAGTTAAAGTATTCCACAGCTTCTTCTAGAGGTAGATGTTTTAGGGAAGTCCAATTACAGGATTTTATTGCATTGGTGAAGTCTGAGGCTCTAAAGTTTCTTTTATTACATACTGTTCTGAGGGTGGGTTCGCTGATGCAGTGGGATCTGTTCCTAATTAGGTAGGTTAGTTGATGGTCACTTAGACTATCAGGAAGGCAGCCAGATTTATGAGTGAGAGTGAGGTTAGATAACAGTATCCAGTCTAAGATGGACTGGTGTTTGGATGTTTTGTAAATTCTAGTGGGGGTGGATATGATTTAGGTAAATCCATGGAGGTTAATGTGGGTAGTGGGATTGTGGCAGGAGCAGTTAAGCCAATTATTATTAAAGTCACCTAACAGTATAGTTTCCTGTGGAAGGGAGATTGAGATCCAGTGTAGCAGGCTTTCCATTATAGTAATGTTATTGCCAGGTGGAATATAGCCTCCTGCAATGATTATATGTTTGTTGGAGTTTAGTTTAGTTTTAATTTGGCAAGGATTAGTTCTGTGTGTTTGACTTCCTAGGTATTGTAATCAATTTGTTCTATTTTGAGATGATTTTGAAGTAATATTGCTACACCTCCTCCCTTTTTCTCTCTTCTATCTCTACAAATAATATTGTAGCCCGAGGCTGTGATCTCATTATTGTGGTGTTATGGTTTTAGTCATGTTTCAGTTAACACAACGACATCTGGTTTATATAAAGCAAGTAGGGCATGAAGGTCTTGAATTTGGTTAAGTATACTTACATTTATGTTTACATAGAGGAGAGATGAGGTAGGTCTGTGGTATAAAGGATTTAGGTGATTTGGGATTGCGTTGCTTGGTGTGCGGTGTCCTGGATTGGGGTGTATTTCGCCACAACAAGTGAGTTTTTGGAGTAGTTGTTGGTAGGGTTTAGTTTATGTATGATTTTTGTTTGTCTTTGAGAAGAGTGCAGGTTAGTTTTATATGTTTGCTTATTGTATAAGTAAGGGAAGGATATGGAGAAGTTAAGGTCGTTTGGTGATATAGGGAAGTGTTTTATAGGATTGGCTATGGATTGTGTCATGGGGGTGGGGTGCTGATATGAAGTTGGGTGTGGTAAGAGGTGAGGATGGTAAGCAGGAGTAGGGTGGAGCTTGTTATTAGGTAGAGTAATGCTTTCAATAACTAGGTTGATTGTGTGTAGTACATTTTATGTAGCTTCAGAAAGGGTGGGGATTGGGACAACTTGGCCAGAATGGTAGGCTGGAATCTCAGCATGTGTGTATAATAGCTAAGTGTCCTCAGTAGAAACCATGTAGACATGATCTCTGTAGTGGTCCATGGCATTTGTCTTTTTGTGGAGTCAAGATGCAGGACTCTGTGGTATTAGAGGCTTTTCTAAACCTACTGTAGTGGTAATAAAGTCCATAATGGGAAACTGCAACCAGGATTTCCATTCTTTTTGGGTTTGGAGGATCTTTTCAGCTTAATAAGTAGAAATGCTGAATCATCAGTTTCCCTTCATGCCTTCCTTTGTGATGAGATCCACTATCTCATCCACATTAAGTGCCACTTAGGAAGGCAGAAGGAGAGACCTGAATATTCTGCTGCAGAATTTATGAGAAGATGAGGGGGTAGTAACTGGCTATTCCCCATGTTTCTAGTAGCATTTGTAAAATCATCTCAAATTTTGGGTCGTCAGGGGTGAACGGGGAAATCAGACCTGAACATTTTCATACATATATGGCTTGTAAGAGTCCTATGGAGAGTCTGTGTGCTTCTTCCTGCTCAGTCTGGTGGCATGTTCCCTTGGTGGGGTCTTATCCAGGGAGGAAGGTGCAAATGAAGATACTGGCTTATACACCTTGCATTTCTGCTGGATGCCTCAATATTTTATGTCTTTGTGTTGTGAAAGATAAAAGGTCGAACACAGTTCAAACATAGTCCAGAGTCCAGGGTGCCAGGCAGTGAGGGATTCACCTGCAGTCATCACTGTGTCATTGAGCTGGAGATGTGTCTTGATATCAACACTGGCATAGAGGCCTCTGACACTGAAAAACTTTAGTACTATGCTTCATTAAAGCCAATCCCATCAAAGCACAAAGCATTGTTGCCAAGTCTTTATTTCAAAAACCCCAACCTTGGCACAGCATAAAAAAAATAAATAAATAAATAAAAAAAAGCAAGCAGCAAAGTCAGATATAAATCATTCACCCCAGAGCTAGTGATGAAAGAGGTTGCAGGTGCATAATGCATTAATGCCAAAACAAATGGGTTTGATGGCTGCACTGATAGGTTAGTATAAACCATGTTGGTGTTGGCCCCAGCAGGGTGTTAGGTAGCCATCATGCAACTGGTATCAAAACAGGTGCTGATGGGAAGCCAAGAATAGATGAAGGGAGGGTGACACTAACTGTGTCTAGTCCTAAGTGTGAGGGTGACAGGATGATACCCAAATCCAGCTAAGCATGTAACATCTTAGTCTGTCTACTGAAATGGATCTGTGGGAAGGAATGGGGTGTAAAGACCTGACAGAAGAGGGACTGGATAGTGGCATTTGGCAAACTCCAGCTTAGATGTAAAGGATAGACTTTCCTTATTTACAGATTCCACTCTGAAGTTGGTGGTCCATGTTGTCAGAAACTAAACTCTTTGTCTACAAAGTGCCCTCTATCTTCCCTACAAGAAAGTTTAGGAGGAGAGGAGACTATTCCCAGGAACAGACGCGATAGAGTTTTTCTGGGAGGTCTGTATCCCTGGGAGGTGGCCCTGATGAATAAACTCTGAATATAACTCCTTTTAGTAAGAAATTGAGTACTTGCTTATTCCTTTGATCATTCAGGGCACATTTTCACATATTTAACAAATGTCACAGTCTTACCTGCATGTGGGCAGTAGTTAAAACAGGTTATATATTTCTATGGCTGTCCTGTGTCACAATGTTGTGGCCACAGGCATTACGTTTCTTGAAGCTGGTAGCTCTCTCCATGTTATAACCTACTAACCCCTGCAGAAAGCAGCAGCAGCAGTAACACTACTTCATTGATACTTTTCAAAAACTAACTGGTACCAGCCTGGGCATCCAAGTGCTCCAGATTATGTGGAATGCTCCGCATTTAAAGAAGAGCGAAGCCACTGTTCTGCTGTTCCGCATTGAACAGCTGTGGCTCAGCTACAAAGCTTTTGATTGGTTTGTATACCGCAGTTACTGCCAATCGGCATTGCGGTATACAAACCAATGCATAGCTCTGCCACCCTTCTGCGTTGGCTGTGCTCCGCTGTTTTTGATTGGCTCATAGACCGCATTTACGGCCAATCACGAACTCTGTCTACGAGCCAATCAATTAGATAGTCTGAGGAGGACGGGAGCCAATGAGAGCTCCAAAATACAGGCCAGTTGTGTTCCTGGAAGCCTTTTCGTGCCAAAATAATGACTTGAAAAAGGCTTCCAGGTATCAGAGATTTTACTTCGACCGACTGACTACATGAAAAGGTGGCTGTAAGAAGGAAGGAAGGAGCGGCTGGCTGCAGACGAAGATATCTCGGGAGACGGAAGTGGAAGTTAGCCTGCCTGCCAGGATGGAGAGGTGACTCGGTTGGTGACAGGAGTCTGTTTGCTGTGTCAGAGCAGAAGGGCTGAGGATTTTCTTTGCTACACTGCTCTACAACCCAGCTGGAATATCAACTTTG
This sequence comes from Protopterus annectens, assembly GCF_019279795.1. NCBI lineage: Eukaryota > Metazoa > Chordata > Ceratodontiformes > Protopteridae > Protopterus > Protopterus annectens. The sequence goes on from NC_056725.1 coordinate 1,708,263,794, forward strand.
TGCCGTGGTCGTATTGGATTATTTGTGCTTGGATTGTATTGCTGAAGTGGTACCGTGTGTATAGGCAGAGCAGAGGTAAGTGTTTTAGGCTTTTAGTTGTACTGGTTGAACTTAAAAATATTTCCTTTTAGAAGTGGTATGCTAGCACAGATCCTGTTATTTTAGCAACTTTCTAAGTGTGTAAGTATTAATATTTAGTCTCAGTAGTTTGTGTCCCTAGTGTCTCTGAAGTGATAGTAATTTTGTATGCCTAAACAGACTCTGTTATTCTAGCATCTTTCTAAGTTTAAAACACCAATATTTAAAGTGTCTGATGTTCTTTGTGTTTCACTGTTGCAGTCATTACATTTGGGTAATCTGCTGGCAGGTTGCCCTCAGTCGGCCTGAATAACAAAGTCTTGGGTCCTGCATCGGTTGCTGTTTCCTCTTCCATGACGTCAGATAGTCAGGGGTATAAAACATGCAGCCACGCCATTTTAATCCAGCTTTCTTGCCATGCGGTGCCCGAAGCAGAAGCAGTTCACAAGTGCCGGTCGGCCGACTTCTGAAATTTTCGTTTTCGAGTTTCAGAACCGAAGTCTTCAAACTAAATCTAAGTACCCCGTTGGGGAAAGTTTTTCTTGCTCTTTACCGATGTCAGTAAAAGTTAATAATTGCATTACTTGTGGGAAGCAAATACCTCATAAGGATTTTCATTTGTACTGTATTCCTTGCCTAGACCCTGATTACAACATGCCTTGCTGTCAGTTTTGTGCTAAATTTAACCAACGCACTATTAGGCGTCAGTATATTTTTGCTTCTAAATATTTTGGTTCAAGATTTAACTCCCCTGAAATGTCGTCAGTTAGCAATCTGACTACCGGAGTTCATAAAAAACGCAAGGAAAAAGACAGAGACAGGCTGTCGCTGTCCAAAACCGACGACAGAGCTTCTTCTAAGCCAGTCACTGGTTCGTCGGTACTCAGTGAGGCACTTTTGCAGCCCCTGATACCTGCTACTTTTGAGTCTCAGGCCTCTACCGAGACCCATTCGGAGTCCGGTATGCCACGAGATTCGCAAAGTATTGAACCCACGGATGTCTGTCCCTTGGATGGGTCTGGAGCCGCTGAGCAGGCACCGGCTTCTGAGGTTGTTTTCAGGCCTCAACATTTTTATATTAAACCGACGGCATCAGCAAAAACAAGGTCAAAATCAACTTCTATGTCTAAAAAACCGACGCATGAGCCACGTGCTCAGGCCCCTATGCCTAAAAAATAAATTATCAAAATGGCTGAGGATTTAATTACCTTGATCCCCCACCTCGCTAAGAGGCCTAGGCAAGGCACTGATTATGATTCTTCAGATCAGGTTTCCATTTCTTCTGATTCCTCTTCTGATCAGGAATTTTCGATTCCACCTTATGAGGACTCTGATGCAGAGGAGTCCATCCCATCTGCATCTCCTCCTGAGGATTATTCTTTTGGAGAGACTTTGCATACTTTAAGGGAACATTTTCACTGGGAGAGTCAGGACTTCTCTGAATCCAAAAAGAGGCTTAGGGATTTCCTCCTTCTTCCTCAGCATAGGCCTTTGGCAATACCTCCTGTATTAGACATTGTTGATGATGTGTTCTCAGAATCAAGCATGGCTCATGATTCCCTGGCTCCGGCTCCTAGTAAGCCAGACAGATATTACAGGGTTCCTGACTCCCACAAATTTCTTTTCAAAAATCCCGCTGCTGATCCTGAGACTATTTCTCAGGGTCACAAGGGTGTTAAGGCTTCTACAGCTAAAAATCCTACCCCTTCTGATAGAGATTCCAGGGCGCTTCTAAGGAATATGTCACACCTTCCTCCGTGGTACTTGCCTCAAACACCTCATCTACTGTCTCGGCAGAACTATCAAATTCTGCACACTCATCTCCAAACTCTGAATCTTGCAGCATGGCTAACCAATTAATTATTCAAACCACATCTCTCAGTAAACCTGTGATGGATGTCATTTTGGAAGCCAAAAGGCCTAGCACTAGAAAATCTTATGCTGATAAATGGAAGAGATTCTGTGCTTGGAACCAAGCACAAGGAATAGACACAGCAAAGCCCAATATTCCTCAGATTTTACAATACTTAACTGAGATGCTTGACAAGGCCTGTCTTTTTCTTCAATAAAAATCCATGTCTCTGCCATCTCGGCTCATTACAACACAGAGCCTCCTCTCTTTTCTCATCCACTGCTAAAACAGTATCTCAGAGGGGCCAAAAATTGAAGGCCTCCCAGGAGAGCATCAACTCCTGCATGGGACCTCAATTTTGTGCTGGAAAAACTCACCCTGCCTCCTTTTGAACCAGCAGCTACTGCAGATATAAAATTTCTGTCTTGGAAGACAACTTTTCTTTTGGCAGTCACTTCAGCTAGAAGGGTTTCAGAGCTACAGGCTCTCATGGCAGTGGAGCCTTTCATTATATTTTACCCGGACAGGGTGGCCCTCAGGACCCATCCTTCTTTTATACCTAAGGTGATATCCAGTGTGGCTCTTAACCAGACCATTCACCTGCCAACTTTTTTCCCCAAGTCCACAGAACAAGGGGGAGCGGATTCTGCATACACAGACAACTAAGATTCTGCTTAAACAGGGCAAAATCTCTAAGAAAGTCTGAGCAATTACTGTGGTAGCATTTGCTGCAGGATCAGAGGGGAAGGCTATATCAAAGCAGACTATTTCTAAATGGGTAAGCCACTGCATTCGTTTCTGCTATTTGCACCATGGCAAACCTGTGCACAAGGGGATCAGATCCCATTCCATCAGGGCTGCCTCTGCTTCAGTAACTATTCTCAGAGGGGTCCCAACCAAAGACATTCTAGAAGCTGCTACTTGGAGCTTTGTTCATACATTCACAAAGCATTACCATTTACCTCTCTTCTCTAAATCCAATATTTCGATATGGTTAGAGTTTACTTTAAAACCATACTTAGACAAGATAGATAATATATTAAGAGATACAGGGCACTTCTTGGGGCTGTTAGCCCAGGTCACCAAATTGAAGGGGAAGAGACTCTTGATGGCTACATTGGATGTCAACAGTCTATTTACAGTCATTGAACATCAATATGGGGTAACAGCAGTGGGAGAAGTTATTAGTAGCTTGGGAGCAACAGATCACATGCGACTGGTAGTTGAGAACTTACTATCCTTGGTTTTGAATAACAACGTCTTTATGGGACCAGGGTCTATTTACAGACAAGCACAGGGGGTAGCCATGGGCACCCCCTGTGCCAATACCTATGCTAATCTGGTATTGTCAAAATGGGAGACCAAGGAAGTTTTGAAAAATCAGGAATGGGATAAATACATAGTTTTATATGTTAGATTTGTGGATGATGTTTTTATTTTGTGGTATGGGGACACATCCACTTTTGAAAGATTTTTAGCTTTTCTTCACACAACTACTACTTTTTTGAGTTTTAGTGCAAAAACTTCTTTTACCCAGATTGAGTTTTTGGATGTCTGTGTGGAACAGACAGATCTTTGCTTCACTTCGAAACTTTATAAGAAACAATGTTGGCAGAACACACTGCTATCCTTTGATAGCATGCATCCGAGGCACATCTTTCCCAACATTGTCAAGAGTCAAGTGGGTAGGATATCTAGGGTGTGCTCAGAGGATGCATGCTGTGATGAAGAATTATCCAGGCTTAGTCGACATTTCACAGACAGGGGATATGGGAGAGCCCTGGTTAGTAATATTATGAGTAGTAACAAACAATATAGAAGGACAAAGTACAGGCCATGGATGGATGGTTCAGTTAGGGATAGACAGGTCCATATTGATTTGAATTGTCATAGGAAGGACAAACCCAAACTTCTTTTCACTTATGGTAGTAACATCAAAGATATCTGCCAAATAGTGCAGAATAATTGGAATATATTAAGAAGTGATATTGGCCTGAAAGATATAGTAGGAGAACGTCCCACGTTCAACTACAGGAGGAATAACAACCTTAAGGACCTATTATGTAAAGAGATACATCTGGACAAAGGACATACACCCAACATGAGAGTGGGCACCCATCCCTGTGGCAATTGTAAGGCTTGCACATACATTAAGAGTGATATTGATTTCAAACATCCAAACATGACTAAAACCTTTTATTTTAAAGGAGGGCAACTTGCAGGGCTAACACTTAGTATACATGGCAAATTGTGAACAATGTGAATGTTTTTATGTGGGTATGACCAACAATATGCTTAAGATTAGGATTTTGCAACATCTTAGCAATATCAGAACATGTGAAGAGAGCAATGCACTCTATAGACATATAAGTGAATACCCTACACACACTTTCAAATTTAGATGCATTGTTAACATTAGAATCAGTGATAGGGGGGTGACATTAAACATAGAACAGCCTTAGCTGAATCCAAATGGATAGTAGATCTAAGAGCACATAGACTCCCAGGCCTTAATGATGTACTACCTATCAAACCTGTGTTAAAAAATAGGCGGGTTTTTGTGAGCAAATGATTGGATGGCTTGTCTTTTAAATATGGTTGCTTTTGTAATTTTAAAACATGTCTGATGAAGGGTTATCCCGAAAGCGCTTACTTTTATTTAATAAAAGTGGTTTTATTGGATTCGTTTCAGCAGTGTCCTGTTACTTTTCTTTCTGTTTTGGACTCATTTGGTTTGGTACGACAGGACTTCAGCATAACGTGTTATCTTTGTTTGTGATTGATTTTATTTTGTTGGTAACGTTATGCCTGCTGAGAATACTGAAAGTAACAATCAGGACTCTGGAATTATTTCACCCAATACTTTTGGAGAAATTGTGTATGGCAATCTTGGTGGAGAAGTCACCACCCTAGGTAAATCCGCTCCTTGATTTGGGCTTTGCTGTTCAGAGGGAAGGATTACAAGGAAGAAATATACCTGCAGCAGTGGATAGAGCGTTCGAGGATCTACTGAAAGAATGGAACTTTAAGGCAGGTAAAATGCAGCGCCTGCAATGGCAGACTTTTCACCTAGAAGCCTGTTTAAAATATGGCATTGTTCCTAGGGGTATGAGAGTACTGTGCATGCCAGCACAGGGAGATAGATACCCTGACTTGCTAGCTCAGTGGCAGGCACTCAACTTAAATACAAGCATGGAGTATATGAAACTTTTAATAAAGTTTTTTGCACCAGAATTGGATGTACTCAAGGAAGAGGTAGCATCGTTATACTCCAGATTATTAATGGACTTTCCTGATGTTAAGAGCAAAGAAAGACTTTCTATAGTGAAATCACAACTATCGAAGGAAGCAGATAAACTTAGAGATACCAAATTAGGTAAAATCAGGAGGGACCACTCCGATTTTACTAATGGTAACATCTTTGTTTGGCCGAGATTTAGAGAACGCACCACTGAGCAGATGAAACGCCACCCAATGATGACGACAACACGTACGGAGGCCGTATGCACTGAGGCAACACGCATTGCTGAAGCAACAGGGAGATCCATAACATCGGAGGTACGTCCAGCAGTGCAAATGCCGAAAACGTCTGGTTTATCTGCACAGGATAAGCCCGAGGGGAAGCGTACGAGCAAAGAAAAAGAAACGTGTGGTAGCCCGTCTGTTTTTCTGAATACAACCGCGGACAGGTTGATTACACAAGGTTCTTCATATGCAGAGGTGGTATCAGAAGCCGTGATACAAAGCACTAGTGAGGTACATGCCTCGCTTTCAGTAGGCGATGCTTCGACCATAGGGGATCCTTTGAGCCCTGCGAATGTTGCAACAGTGGGAATGGCAAGTGAACAACACATTGAACCAGGGGCCCGTCCGAAAATAAATCAAGGGGCTCTACATTTTTTGGGGAACCTACCGGCACCAGTAAGGAAGAAGGGTGCCTGGAAGAGGTCCTCAAGCGAGGACAGGAATGTAGAGAAGCGTCGGAGGACATTACAGTGACTGACAGTATGTTTAATGGTATTGTTTATAATTTATCTAAAGTTATGCTGAGCACCGATGAATTAGAGGTTTTAAACAAAGGGTTAACCTTTGTTCCAAGTAAAATGTGTGCATATAGTGATATTATATTTGATTTAATGTTGTTTTGCAGGAGTGTTGTGCTTAAACTGATTTATAACAACCAAGTTAGTGATGTTGTAGGCCCAAGGAAACCCAGTAGCTTTGTTCCTAATTTGACACCAACACTCAATTTGTTTATGAATGGATGTGAGAACGATCTGTTCAAATACTTTGAGGGTAGAAATGTTAATAGATACTACAATCTTACCCCGAAACAACAAACTGCTCTACATGGATTAATGGACAACAAGGAAATAACCATTAAGATGGCAGATAAGGGGGGAGCTATTGTAGTGTTAGATACAGAATGGTATGAGAAGAAGTTGAAGGACACACTGTCTATAGCTGGTGCTTATGAACAGATTAATCCACTACAAGTTAGAATGATCATAGATAATGTGTATAGCAAGTTAACAATCCTGCTAGACAAGGGACTGATAAACCAAGAAGTTTTTGAGTTTTTAATGATAGAGAAACCAGTTACACCCATATTTAAAGCCATGCCCAAGATACATAAATCACTGATAAACCCACCACTCAGACCCATAGTTTCAGGGAGAGGGTGGGTGACAGAAAATATTTCGATTTGGTTAGAGTTTACTTTAAAACCATATTTAGACAAGATAGATAATATATTAAGAGATACAGGGCACTTCTTGGGGCTGTTAGCCCAGGTCACCAAATTGAAGGGGAAGAGACTCTTGATGGCTACATTGGATGTCAACAGTCTATTTACAGTCATTGAACATCAATATGGGGTAACAGCAGTGGGAGAAGTTATTAGTAGCTTGGGAGCAACAGATCACATGTGACTGGTAGTTGAGAACTTACTATCCTTGGTTTTGAATAACAACGTCTTTATGGGACCAGGGTCTATTTACAGACAAGCACAGGGGGTAGCCATGGGCACCCCCTGTGCCAATACCTATGCTAATCTGGTATTGTCAAAATGGGAGACCAAGGAAGTTTTGAAAAATCAGGAATGGGATAAATACATAGTTTTATATGTTAGATTTGTGGATGATGTTTTTATTTTGTGGGATGGGGACACATCCACTTTTGAAAGATTTTTAGCTTTTCTTCACACAACTACTACTTTTTTGAGTTTTAGTGCAAAAACTTATTTTACCCAGATTGAGTTTTTGGATGTCTGTGTGGAACAGACAGATCTTTGCTTCACTTCGAAACTTTATAGGAAACAATGTTGGCAGAACACACTGCTATCCTTTGATAGCATGCATCCGAGGCACATCTTTCCCAACATTGTCAAGAGTCAAGTGGGTAGGATATCTAGGGTGTGCTCAGAGGATGCATGCTGTGATGAAGAATTATCCAGGCTTAGTCGACATTTCACAGACAGGGGATATGGGAGAGCCCTGGTTAGTAATATTATGAGTAGTAACAAACAATATAGAAGGACAAAGTACAGGCCATGGATGGATGGTTCAGTTAGGGATAGACAGGTCCATATTGATTTGAATTGTCATAGGAAGGACAAACCCAAACTTCTTTTTACTTATGGTAGTAACATCAAAGATATCTGCCAAATAGTGCAGAATAATTGGAATATATTAAGAAGTGATATTGGCCTGAAAGATATAGTAGGAGAACGTCCCACGTTCAACTACAGGAGGAATAACAACCTTAAGGACCTACTATGTAAAGAGATACATCTGGACAAAGGACATACACCCAACATGAGAGTGGGCACCCATCCCTGTGGCAATTGTAAGGCTTGCACATACATTAAGAGTGATATTGATTTCAAACATCCAAACATGACTAAAACCTTTTATTTTAAAGGGAGGGCAACTTGCAGGACGCAACACTTAGTATACATGGCAAATTGTGAACAATGTGAATGTTTTTATGTGGGTATGACCAACAATATGCTTAAGATTAGGATTTTGCAACATCTTAGCAATATCAGAACATGTGAAGAGCGCAATGCACTCTATAGACATATAAGTGAATACCCTACACACACTTTCAAATTTAGATGCATTGTTAACATTAGAATCAGTGATAGGGGGGGGGTGACATTAAACATAGAACAGCCTTAGCTGAATCCAAATGGATAGTAGATCTAAGAGCACATAGACCCCCAGGCCTTAATGATGTACTACCTATCAAACCTGTGTTAAAAAATAGGCGGGTTTTTGTGAGCAAATGATTGGATGGCTTGTCTTTTAAATATGGTTGCTTTTGTAATTTTAAAACATGTCTGATGAAGGGTTATCCCGAAAGCGCTTACTTTTATTTAATAAAAGTGGTTTTATTGGATTCGTTTCAGCAGTGTCCTGTTACTTTTCTTTCTGTTTTGGACTCATTTGGTTTGGTACGACAGGACTTCAGCATAACGTGTTATCTTTGTTTGTGCTTGATTTTATTTTCTTTTATACCTAAGGTGATATCCAGTGTGGCTCTTAACCAGACCATTCACCTGCCAACTTTTTTCCCCAAGTCCACAGAACAAGGGGGAGCGGATTCTGCATACACAGACAACTAAGATTCTACTTAAACAGGGCAAAATCTCTAAGAAAGTCTGAGCAATTACTGTGGTAGCATTTGCTGCAGGATCAGAGGGGAAGGCTATATCAAAGCAGACTATTTCTAAGTGGGTAAGCCACTGCATTCGTTTCTGCTATTTGCACCATGGCAAACCTGTGCACAAGGGGATCAGATCCCATTCCATCAGGGCTGCCTCTGCTTCAGTAACTATTCTCAGAGTGGTCCCAACCAAAGACATTCTAGAAGCTGCTACTTGGAGCTTTGTTCATACATTCACAAAGCATTACCATTTACCTCTCTTCTCTAAGTCCAGGGCAGGCTTTGCCACTGCAGCCCTGCAGGCCTGTATAGCTGCTCCGAATGCTGTTTAGTTCCATCCTCCCATCCATAGCTTTGGGATTCTACCCAAATGTAATGACTGCAACAGGGAAACGCGAAGAACATAGTACAGTTGTGTACACTTACCATAAATGTAGATGTTCGAGTGTATTCACTGTTGCAGTCCAGGCTACCCACCCGCCATCCCCCATTCTATACCTTTTCTTTCCTTCACTATACTCAAAAGCCTTTGTGGTGTATTTGCTTTTAGTTGAAGGTAAATTTTATGTTTCTAAGGTGCATTTATATGTTTACAGTTTGTTGATATATTTTTGCTCCCCACTTGGAGGGCACCTGACATCTGGGGCAAGAAAACTGATTAAAATGGCGTCGGCTGCATGTTTTATACCCCTGACGACCTGATGTCATGGAAGAGGAGACAGCAACTGACGCAGGACCCAAGACTTTGTTATTCAGGCCGACTGAGGGCAACCTGCCAGCAGATTACCCAAATGTAATGACTGCAACAGTGAATACACTCTAACGTCTACATTTATGGTAAGTGTACACAACTGTACTTTTCTACTGCTTGTCCCCATAGTATGTCTTTTTTTTTTTTTTTTTTTTTTTGGGAGAAACTGTATGCCAAGACAGGTCCTTGTTCTAGCAGCTTTCTAGGTTTATAAGCGCAATATTTAAAGTGTTTGTCTGTTTCTGCTGCTTGTACCCCTAGTACGGCTCTGAAAGTAATTGCCTTTTTTTGAGAAACTGTATGCCAAGACAGGTCCTGTTCTAGCAACTTTCAAGGTTTATAAGAGCAATATTTAAAGTGTTTGTATGTTTCTGCTGCTTGTCCAACTTGTACGTCTCTGAAAGTAATTGCTTTTTTTTTGAGAAACTGTATGCGTCTCTGAAAGCAATTGCGTTTTTTTTTGAGAAACTGTATGCCAAGACAGGTCCTGTTATAGCAACTTTCTAGGTTTATAAGATCAAAATTTCTAAGGTTTTAAGAGGAATATTCTAGCAATATTTAAGTTTATAAGAGCAATTTTCTAACAATATTTCTAAGGTTATAAGAGCAATATTCTAGCAGTATTTCTAAGCTTATAAGAGCAATATTTCTAAGGTTATAAGAGCAATATTTAAAGTCTCTGTACTGTTTGTCCCTCTTACGTTGGGCTTTGTCCAGTTTTTTTGCACCAAGAGGTTGAGAAGTATGTTCAGATGGATGTCAAAAGTGAGTTGTAGTAATGGGATGCTTTAAAGTATCCAGTTTTGTTTTTGGTAGAACTTTGTGTAACTTGATCTTGAATTCTTTGTCTTAAATGGCACATTCTTGTAAAAGTGCAGAGGGCCCTGGTTTTAAGTACCTTTTTAGGCATCTTTGCCAGGCCCACACCTTGCTGTAGGACAGGGGTAGAACACATCTAAAGTGATGAATGTAAAATGCAAGTAGTATTGTCATGATGTGTGTTGCAAGTGCCTTTGTTAAGCTGGATGTGTTTATCCTTGGCATGGATTTTGGGATAATCAAGGGTGCTTTGAGTACTGAATGTCGTGAAAGTCACTCTTCCCTTCTGCAACACTGGTTAGGTGGGCAAGTGAGCACCAGAGGATTGAAAGTGTCATTGAAGCAAGGAAGTGAAGCATGCAGGCCTTTATGTAAACAAAAGGAGCAAAGATGAGCAAGAGAAGAGGATGCAAAGTCAGGAAACGTCCAGTGATATGGGTAGGTTATGGCCCTATTGTCTTGTATCTTTGCTGCTGAGGACATTTTCTTATTTTCCTTTCTACACTATAGCCCCATCATTTCATTGTTTAACACCACTGTTTTACAAACCTGCTAGGTACAGACTACCCAGATTACAGTGAGGACAGGGATGTAGATATAGATCACACCCCAAAGAAGAGAAGATACACAATTTTTCAGCCAAGTTGGGCAAGTGCCTTTGACTGGCTTTCTATGAGTAGGCGCGGAGTGAAATTTGCTTTCTGCAAGACTTGTAACACTTGTAGCATGCCAACAGTGAGAGAAACACAGGCAGAATTGCAAGCATGCAGCTGGAAGATCTATGGTGGATTTCTTTGGACCTCAGAGTTTAACAAGTATAAAGGTGGTTGAGGCAGAGGTTGGTTTTGTGTCTCTCCTTGCTAAACACAACTTATCATTTGCAGCAGGAGAACACATCATGAAATTTATGAAGAAGTGTGGAGAGGATCAAGATGTTCTCCGCAAAATGACATGTGGAGCGACGAAGGCATCATGCACTGCACGGGATGTTCTGGGGCCTCATTACCAGAGTGATGCTGCAGCAGCCTGCCAGAAATCACCATTCTGTGTGTATATGGACCAAAGCACAGACATGGGAGATGACAAACTATTAGTCATCCTTGTTGGCTACCTTGATGAAAAGGCAAGCAAAAATGTGATAAGGTTCCTTCATATGCCAGAATGTGTGTCAGGAACTGGACAAGCAATGTTTGATTCTTTAATGTCCACTCTGACAAAATTTAACATTCCAGTTTTCAACATTGTGGGCTTTTCTTCAGACAATGCTGCCTCAATGATGGGAAAACACAATTCTGTGCTGTCTTGTTTAAAGGAAGTGAAGCCCATAATTATAAACATGGGGTGTCTTTGCCACTTGGCAGATCTTTGCAGTAAGGCTGCTGTAAAAGCGCTACATTCACCAGTTGAAGAACTTGTATCAGATTTGTACTGCCATTTCAGTTCTAGTGCACAAAGACAACAAAAACTGCAGGAATTTGCTTTGTTCACAGATACTGACCCCCTCAAGATCATTAGACATGCACCTACTAGATGGCTTAGGTTATTAACAGAACCCTGGACATGTGGCCAGCTCTAAATTCATATTTTCTGTCTGCAGAGCCAAGGTCTGCTAAGATTGACTTAATTTCTAAAAACTTGCAGAGTCATGAAGTGTATATGATTTTTGTGTTCCTTAAGTATGCACTGGAACCCTTATTGGAGTTCAACATACAGCTTCAGAGCAGAGAAAGTCAGCTACTGACACTGCATGCTACTGGTGCATAAACTTCTGCAGCAGTACACTAGCAGAGACCTCAGACCTGCAGCTTCTGTCAGACTAATCAATACAGTGATGTGTCAGTGTTGACTGACAGTAGCTGTGTTCTACCAAGTGGTGAACTGCGAATTGGCTATGAAGTCCAGCAGTACAATGAACAATCATGAGGAGGATATTGCCGGCACAGTCATTGAATTCAGCTTTTACAAAAAAGTTGCAGCTTTTTATGCTGCAGTGCTGCAGAAAATGATGAAAAAGTTTCCCATGCAGGATCACTTAATGAAAGATGCTGCATTACTTATTAATCCAGCCAGAAAATTGGACATTTCTTCAGGACTTGTCAGAGATGTTGGTTTCCGTCTGGGTGTATGTGAAAATGGATGTTGAGGCTGAACAACTAATCGATGAGTTCACCCAATATCAGATCGAGGACACGGGGAATCTGACAGGCCCAGTAAGATGGGCCCCACTCATGTGTGTCACAGTACTGGACACACCTTTGGGACCTTTGCACTGAAGGGAAACTGCCACTCTTTAAGCAGCTGATGATGAGCCTACTTTGCTTGCCACACTAATGCACAAGCTGAAAGAGCATTTAGTAAGGTGCAGAAAGTGAAAACTGAACTGCGTCAGTCTGAGTGTAAAAACACTGAACTCTTTGTTGGCAGTCAAAATGAGTGAAGAACTGGATGTCTGTGATATTAAGCTGCCAAAACATGTTTTAGAGGCTACCAAGAAAGCCACAGCAGCATACAATAAGTCTACATCTGACGTATGATAGGATGCTGTTTAACTTGGTCTAAACTTTGTGTGAATTGCAATATGTCTGTTTAGAAAATGTAGTAAATGCTGATTTTTATTTTTGTAAAGTGCTGTTTCATTTACTTGTGGTGTGGTTATGGTATTGCAGATTAAATAAAGTTTTTTGGATCTGAGAAATGTGTGTTATTGAAATTTACAGTTCTACCATGCTGCATGGCGAAGGCACATTTCGTTCAGTGCAAAAATAGGGTGTTTCACATTTTGACCATTTGTCACACATTGTTAGGGTCTGTGTTCCACATTGGCCTTTTAAGAGGTTGAGACCTATGGTACCAGCTGCAACCCTGTCCCCCTTCCCACCTCTTCAAAACCACACAGTTTCAACCTTTTCTCCCTCAAACCAGTCTCTACAGCATGTATCAAAACACTGCTTCTCAAACTTAAACCCTGCTCCTCCGCTGCTGACAACCCCCTACCTTCCTCACACTTACTGCAGAATCCATAGCCTTCCCTATCAGTCTGCTAATCAACAGATCCATTCAAGAGGCTGTAGTCCCCAGACATTTGGAAATCCTTTTACACTGTCCCTTTGTACAAAGGTGGAAATTCTACTGACCCATCCAATTATAGGCCCATAGCTGTACTATCCCCTTTATCAAAAATACTTGAAAAATGCATCCACACTCAGCTCATGCATTTTCTTCTCCAGGAAAGCCTACTAACTCCCACACAACATGGTTTCAGGCCATTCCATAGCACTACCACTCCATTGTTATCTTTTACCCACACAGTAGCCAAGGCCAGAGACAAAAAAACAACTAATGTGCTCCCTTTTCCTTGACCTCTCCAAGGCCTTTGATACTGTTTCTCACTCTCTAGTTCTTTCAAATCTTTCAAACCTGAACCTCTCTGGGCCCCCTCTTGACTAGTTTGCAAGTTCTCTCTCCAATAGGCAGCAATCAGTCAGATGGCTTACCCTCCTGCTCCCCCTTCTTACCCATCAAAACTGGTGACCCCCAAGGCTCCATTTTCGGACCTCTGCTTTTCAATGTCTTCACCAATGACCTACATACTGCTTGCAAACAACCCTGCAGTATTCAATACGCAGATTATTCAGCATTCCTTACCATATCAAATTCTATCTCTGACTTCCATACGCACACCCAAAACTCTTTCCTTTCCATAGAAAAATGTCTCTCAGACAACCAATTCATATTAAAGCCACAAAAAAAAAATAATCTTTTACTCTTTCTGCCACAACCTCTACCTCACATAATTTTTTCTTTACTATCACATCCCTTGATAAGACCACCATTAACCCAGATCACCACACCAATCCACCACTTTGATGATGAACTGAAATTTAACCTGCATATTCAACAAACTATCAAAAAAAAAAAAAAAAAACTGCCAAAAGCTATGACTGTTATATAGAAACAACAAATTCCCTCTGACACTAAACTATCCTTGGCCCAAGCACTCCTCCTCCCCTCCCTTCCCTGTGCAGCTCCTATCTTTACTAATATCCAATCTACGCTTTTATCCAAGTTAGAACAAGCCCATCACAAAATAGCTAGATTCGCTACTAACTTACCACATAATTCACACCACTGCCTTGCTCTCAACATACTCCAGTGGTTAAAATTTTGCCAACAACTCCAATTGACTCAATTCCGTATCCTACACGCCATCCTATACAAACCCACATTTTGCACCTCCCTCTCCTCTGTGGTCATGTATTACACTCCCAGTTGCTCTCTCCGTACATCCAATCAGCAACTCCTTGACATCCATATGTCTAACAAAAATGTAGGACAAATTTTGTATAAACACACTTCCGCGGTGGTGCACCAGTAACGTTGTTGCCTGACAGCAAAGGGTTCTCCCGTTCGATTCTCGGCTGGAGTGTGGGGAGTGCCTTCTGTGTAGAGTCTGCATGTCCTCCCCGCGGTTGGGTGGCGTTCGAAAGACATGCGTAAAGGTGTGCCTTCGTTGAAGGTTGGATGTCGAGCTGGCACCTCAGCGTTCGTGAAAATCTACTGCCAATCATTAGTGGACCGGAGTTCTGCTGTGGCGACCCCTAATCGGGAAAAGCCGAAAGACAAACAACAACACTGTAGCCAAGGCCTGGAGTAAATTCCCCTCATGCATAAAAACCACAACCCACCCCTTGCTCTTCAAAAAAAAAAAAAAAGGCTAAAACAATTTCTACTTGCCTCTAGGTTTTGTCACAGTCATGTCCCTACCTAATCTCTTCCTCATCTTTCTACCAATAACACCCTAACAGTACTCTGTTGCTCCTATACTGTAACTACTGCTATCTCTTTTGTTTTCATTTCTCCACTCTTCTGTCTATAAGAACCCATGTAAATACGTATATACCTGTATTAAAAAGTGTATTTGCCTACATTTACCCTGTAAATTTTTTTTCTACTGTAACTACTTATATTTAATGTGTATGCAAGTCTTATTCTTTAACTTTTTCGTTTTTTTACACTGATATTTCAGAATTTATTGTGTGCAATTATAATTTCTGTCTGTGTACTGGAGCTTTTCTCCTCGGGTCTCCACTAAACATGGGCTCTGGCTCAGTTGGACCAACCCAGTTGCCAAATGTTAAATAAATAAATAAATAAATAAAAATGAAGTTAAGTACTAAAGTACTAAGCACCCTTCCATGAAAACATCACTTGTTGCAAACAGTAACACCAAAAACAGTAAAGTACAAAAGTACTGAATAGTCTACTACTGCAACAATAAACTCTAACCAAAATGTTGACACATCAGATACAGTAAGCCTTGTTAGAGATGATTATCAGTCCTAGGGCTATCAGTCCTAGGGCCTATAACAGCCTAGCCCCCACACTTCCCAAGCTGTTACAGTCCCTGTTCCCTGTCTAGCAGGGTGGGTGAAGCAGGTGGGTGACTCTCCCTGTCTATCTCTCATCCCCAATCATCAAATCCTTTTGAAGAGCATCCAAGAAAGAAGGTGCTTGACAGAAACAAGCAGTCTATTCCAGGAGTCTGGTGGCAGAGTCTGGGGGAACTATCCCTCCACCATGTGTTTTTTGTTCAATGTGTGACAAGGTTTAGATCCTTGGGCGTGTGTGGAGGGATTGGGATGGGATTGGGATTTCATGTCCAACAGCTAACAGCTCTGGGTTTGACATGGCCTTGTATGTTAAGCAGACATAGCCTCTGAGTAGACGATATGTGACAGAGTATAGGTGGAGTTTTTTTAGACTGTCAGTATAGGGCATCTGCTTTAGGCCTGTGATTCTTTTAGTGAGGTATTTATGCGGCCTTTCCAGCTGCAGATGTCTTGAGAGGTACATACCAAATGGGGCGTTGTATTCTATAATGGGTCTAATGAGGGATGAGTACAGTGGGACAATGACCTTTTTTCTGGATGAAAAGCCCTTAGTGATGAGGTGTGCCACATAGTAGGATTCCCTGACAGTTGTGGTGATGTGGTTATCATAGGTGAGACCACTGTCCACCTGTGTCCCTAAGTCTCTTATCACACTTTTGGTGTTTAGTGTACTGCCACGTATGTGGTAATTCATGGGTACATGTTTTAGCATCTGTTTCTGTAAGGCCCCTTTGTAGAATATCCACATCATTTAGGGATTCAATATTGGCACCCAGTTTGCAGTCATCTGCGAACCTTGTTAGCCAGAGCCCCTTACTGTTGGCCTGTACTTCACAGAAGTAGATGCCAAACAAGAGCGGTCCCAGGACTAAACCCTGAGGTACTCCGCTTGTCACTTGTCTGGAGCTGGATTTGGAGTCTGCTACTTTTACTGTGTGGGTTTTGTCAGTAAGCCAGTTGGCAACCCATCGAGTGATGTAGGGATTAATGCCCAATTTAGTAAGTTTATCTATGAGTCCAGAGTGGGGGATGGTGTTGAAGGCCTTGGCGAGGTCCAGATAGGCTGTGGACCACCTTACCCTTGTCCACGGCTCTGGAGATTGATTCAAAGAAGTCAATCGGGTTCAGGAGACAAGAACGTCCCTTCACGAACCCAAATTGCATGGGGTCCAGTGTTTGAAGGTTGCCAATGTCTTTGTTTATAAGTTCCATGATAATATGTTCCATGGCCTTGCAGGATAACTGTAGCTGTGCGACACTCAGTGGGCACGAAGCCTGAGGTGAGGCTATGATTAAACATGACACTTGGGTGAGGTGCCAGTTCATTTTGTAGTTCATGTAGTACACAGCCTGGGATGTCGTCTGGTCCCATGGATGCGGTATTCTTAGCTTTGGATAGTGCGTTTTTTACCTGTGTAGCCGTTATTACCGGAATTTGGCGATCCTTCAGTATTGAGATGGGGCCTTTAGGGGGTGAAGTTTGCACTGAATCGATCTGCCAGGATATTGGCAATATCCTTGGGATCAGTATATTTAATGCCATTCTGTTGTAGCTCAGATCAGATCTGAGCATTGCCATTTAGATTCTTGACATAGCTGTAGAATGCCTTGTGGTTGTCTTTGGAATCTTTGGCAATTTTATTTTCATATTTTTGATAACTGTGGAAGCAGTGAAAAAAGTACTAAACTGAAGCACTAAACAGTCTGACACAATTATCACTAAGATTAAGTGCTGACGTACTGAGCAGTGTAACACAATTATTAAGTACTGAAGGACTAAGCAGTCTGGTACAATTATCAATAGAAGTAAGTAATGGAGCACAAAGGAGTGTGGCATAATTATCACTAGAAATAAGTACTGATGGTATAAGCAGTCTAACAGAATTATCACTGGCGTTAAGCCTTGAAGTACTAAGCAGTCCAACAGATTCACCACTAGCATTTAGTACTGAATTAAGGAGTAGAACACACTTATCTCTAGTATTAAGTACTGAAGTGATGGGTAGTCTAACAATTATTGCTAGTTTTAAGTACTGGAGCACTACACAGTCTAGCATAATTATCGCTAGCATTATGTACTGAATTACTAAACAATCCAACAAAATTATCACTAGCAATAAGTGCTGATATGGAATGCAGTGTAACGCAGGCACTGTCAGCAGCAGAGAGTGCCAAATGTGGGAAAGTTCCAGTCTAGTGAAGGAGAACTGCAGAATATAACTATTAAGTTCAGAACAACTGGATATGTCTCATAATATTAGAAGAAATTTATAACCAGTGCCAAAAAGTTTCAAAGGTACTTTTATAAGCTAAGACTGGGGCTGTTTGAAGTCTGATGCAAATGTGATGAGTGGCAAATAAATCCAGAGGGTCAAGGCAGACTGTGGGTAGTTGTGGGGAAATTAGAGGAGCTGAAGTTTGGGGAAGTTTAGATTGGTGCCAAGCAGACTGAGAGCTGAGAATAAACCACACTATGACAGACCAAATGTTGCAGATATAATGACATGGCTTTCGAGTGTAAGATGACTTGAGGTGAATGACTGTATTCTACAACTGTGTATGTGTGTGCCTTCTGTGAAGGCTGGGCTGGCACCTTGACATCGTAAAAACACCACTGGCAATCAATCTGTAGACAGGTGGTCCACTGTGGGCGAGCCCCAACCAGGAAAAGTCAAAAGACATTGCTATGGGGACATGATAAAATGAAGTATTTAGGAGTATGGATTAAAATGATACTGGTGTGGCAGCTAAGGACATGTGGAAAGAGACTCAACAAAAGATAATTGAAAATGGAAGCTCTGTTATATGGATATCGATAGTGAGATGCAAGCAGTTAAAATCTTTTTAGTCCCTTTAGTCGTATACACAGGTCAGGCATAATTTTATCAACCAGAGGAGAAGTTGTGGATAACAATTAATAAAGAGCTGAAAGACTAAATTGGGATAAGCTTATTCTTCAAATAGAGAAGGGCGGATTGGGATTACTCAACATGAAGGGATATTTCAGAGCAACATAGTTAAAGCTCATATACATAGCACGAGCAGGAAGCTGTAAATGTAAAGAGATGATGATGAAATGGGGGAAGCTCAAGAAACGGAGTGACTGGGATTTGGGATATAAACCTCTAAGGAAAACAATAGTCATACAGAATATTATATTCATAAACCAGCAGACGGTATTCTAAGAACTAAGCCAATATGGGAATGGAGAAAGGAAATCGGGAGATAGGGATACAGATAATAGCCAATGGGGTTGGAATATTGGAGAAAACTGACAAAGGAGCCAAGGTATTGGGAGCACATAACTAGAGAGGGAAAGGTAGGAGAATGGGAAGAGGCCAAGATTGTATTTGGAATGCCGTATAGAGACTGCCTTCCCTATCAAGGATTGATATCGGAGCGTAGGCAAAGAGAAAGAAATCGGGGGTCCTAAATGATAGACCAGTACTGGTAGAGTTTTTATTAGAGTCTAGAACAGAAGTTGCCATTAAGAAAGGAATACTTAGTAGAGCACATAAAATATTGCACAGTAGCTGTAAGAATCGGAGGAGGACAGGAAGGCTTCAGATTGAATAAGCAGTTCACAAAGAAACAATGAGGGGATATATGTATGTCTCCCAAATATGCAGTAAAATCTAGATTTAGTATGTTTGCTTGAAGTGTTTACATAGGTAATTTTAATACCCAAAGCTGGCTTCCTAAGCTGACTTCAAAGAATTTTCCTCAGTTAAACAGCAAATGTTGGAGGTGTAATGGGGCAGAAAGAGGAAACTGGAAACATATTTTCTGGGAGTGTAATGAGTTGGCAGACGTTAAAGATTCCCTGCAGACTGCTGTGTCTAAGATACTGTTTGACCAAATTGGAATATGTACGGAAATTACTTTCTTGAGCTATGACACAAAATTGGAATTGCCTAGACATAGTAAGGCCAATCTAGTTATGATGGCTGGCAAAAAAAAAAAGGAAACCATTACTAGAAAATGGAAATCAAAGTCCAAACCAACTTTAGAAGAGAGTAACAGAGATAAAACAACTGGAACTGGGACCTTTAGAAAAGGGTTGGAGCAAATTACACTGGAAAAATGGGAAATGTGGGATCAATGCATGCAGAAGAGGAATGACATTTAAAAGAAGACAGGATTTGAATGAGCTATGTAATCAGTGACTGACAGTGACCTGCCATATTAAAAGTAATGTATAATGTTTGCAATGGAGACTGTGTCCCTATGGTTTATTTTCATTTATATAAATATGATTGCCTATGTCATATGTGATAATTTAATAAAGATGTTTCTTGTTTAAAAAAAAAAAAATATATATATATATATATATATATATATATATATATATATATATATATATATATATATATACATGTGTGTGTGTATGTATATAATATACACGCACACACACACACACACACACACACACACACACACACACACACACACCAGTTCTGAACCATAAATGAATGCAAATACCATATTACAACAATGTACTCCCCTGTAGACTCTGCCCTAAATGTATACTACCCCCTCATCAGTTCGCACAGGATTTGGCGGTCCTTGCATGATTGACATGTGCAAATCCATTACCTCAGTCAATCAAGAATAATTTGTGTGCAATAGAGTGGATCTGCATGTATTGGGTAGTTGTTAGTGAATGATCATTACTTTTTTACCTAATGAATATTCATAAAGTGAGACTCCCACTCAACTGAAACACAGACTACAGTGTATATATACGATGAGAACATGAGTGTGGAATAGCAGCACCACTACCAGTACCTTTGAAATGAAAAAAAAGAAATGTTTGAACATTCCATCTTACACAGTCAAATCTTATTACTGGGCAATTATTCTGAGGAATGCTTAACTGCCATTTTATTATTATTAGACGGCCAGCAAAATTTGAGTGCTGCCTCAAGGATCTGAGTTAAACAGTAGAAAAACTTTGTGGTTACTTTGAGTGTTAGCTTATGTGCCCGACTTACAGGTTCTCCGCATAAGTGCTGAGGCGGAGCAGAAAATGTAAGTGAAGACTTCACAACCTTTCTCAGTTTTAGAGCATCTCTAATTTTGTCTAATAGTTTTGTCTTCTTTGTAGTTTTTTTTTTTTTTTTTTTTTTTTATGCTGTTTGCTCGACAAATTTTTATTACCTAAACTCTGTGTAATGTTCATTTAGAAAAGGAATATTCATTAGAATATGCATGACATGGCAGTAGGGGCATGCATAAATTATGCCATCAACTTTATTTGGGCAAGATCCAGGAGGATAATGCTCTACACTGTTGCCACCTCTGCAAGATGGCAGACCGTCAGTAGTTAAACTGGTTAATCCCGCCATTCCTGGGTGAAGAAATGTCACTTCATCCTTCCATCCTCCCCAGCTAATCAAAGTGGTGCCCTGGCTGCCACTCAAATCCAGGGCACTGCAATCGGAAATAAGGCTCAGAAATCTTTTCTCTAGCTTGCCAACTAAACTTCCTCACATTTTACAATAACGAGTGAATTCTAACGGATGCATTCTACAACTCATTTTCATCCATTTCAAGAAAGCTTTTAATAATTGTCTAGTATAAGTTCAACACTTTAACAGAGACATAGTAAATATATTGAAACTTTGGAGTAATGCTTTTTCTATATACAGAAGGTTGTTGTGAGCCACAACAACCTTCTGCATATAGAAAGAGCATTACAGAAGGTTGTTGTGAGGCACAAGAATTATACCCTCACATTGGACTGAAGTGAGGGCAAGACCAAAAGTGTGATAAGGGTCTTAGGGTCACAGGTGGACAGTGGTCTCACCTTCGATAACTACATAGCCGCAACAGTCAGGATATCCTTCTGTGTGGCACACCTCATCACTAAGGGCTTTTTCATCCAGAAAAAAGGAGGTCATTGTCCCACTGTACTCATCCCTCATTAGACCCATTATGGAGTACAACACCCCGTTTGGTATGTACCTCACAAGACATCTGCAACAACTGGGAAGGCCAAAGAAATACCTCACTAAAAGAATCACAGGCCTAAAGCAGATGCCCTATGCTGACAGTCTAAAAAAACTCCAGCTATACTCGGTCGCATATTGCCTACTTAGAGACGATCTCTGTTTATCAAAGGCCATGTCAAACCCAATGCTGTTGGACATGCTACACTTAAAGAAATCCCAATCCCTCAGAGCCACATGCTCCAGGGATCTAAAACTGGTCATCACAATGAGCAAAACATGCTGGAGGGATAGGTTCCTCACCCAGAGACTCCCATACTCTGGAATAGACTGCCCATACATGTCAAGCAGAGCACCTCCTTGGCCCTCTTCAAAAGGAACCTTGACGACTTGATGAAAGATAGGAAATTCACCCCGGGGATCACGTTAGTCACCCTGCTAGACAGGGGACCAGGGAAGTAAATATTATGTAAAGAAATAGCCAGGGAATTGTGATGGCTAGGCTTGTATAGGCCCTAGGGCCGATAGCCTAGTACCAACTGATTGCCCAAGATGAACAGCAGTCATACAGGATTTTGTGGCATCATCCAAATGTGGTGTTCATGTTCTATGCTGACACAGGACACACATCAATGCTTTTCTAAAGGGTAGCATATAAATCCAAAGAACACCCAGTTCTCTTGTACAGAAAACTGCAACCTGATGATGCCTTTATACCCAAAATGCAGCCAGTTCTGTGACAAATGCTAAAGTCAGATTATGCCCTAGGTTAACTGGGTTTTAATTAGTGACCCATGTGCTGGAGAAGCTAAACAGGGAGGGAAGAAAAAAAAAAAGGTCAAGGTCAGCTCTCTCATACAGTGGGGAAAGTGAAGGAAATCACTGAATGTTCTGATGTTGAATTACTGCCTTGAGAAAGGACCACTTGGAAGGGATGCAAACCAGCATGCAGGGCAGCCAAATAAGATGAGCCTGTGGAAGAACACTCGCAGCAGCTACACATAGGTGGCCACTGCACCACGCCAACTGTATGGCATGGAGCAGAGTACTCAAAACAATTCTGCTAACTTTCCACACTTCCATCTCTCATTCACTGTCTTCCTAGGTCAGCAATAGGATAAAAAGGTAAAAAATACATCAAATGATTCTATTATCATATCAAAAAATATTTTTAACTTGACCATAAAAAATTATCAAAACGTATTTTATTCATAGTAAAAAAGTCATTCCAAGACACAATACAGTTTCCCCTTTCCTGTGTATCACTCAGTACAGCAGTCTGTCCCCAGTCTAATGTCACATTACTGGCATGTGTGTGCATCCACAAAACCAAATTATGACTCCCTTCCCTTCTTTATAGATGCTGATTTTTCAGTAATTAATGACAAAGTTTACTTAAACAGCATCAGGGATAGCTTCAAAGTACTAAGTTCCCCAGCCCACGTTTGTATCTTACATGTTTTCCAGATAGGCTTTTCAAGACACAGCTTGAGACAAAATTTGGACAAAAAACTGCCATGTTAGGAAGGCTTGCCTTACTATTAGGGAAAGAACTTCCTGTTCATGTCAGTTCATGTCAGTAGTAAGCTATAAATGTCCAACTCTTTCATCTCTGCACCATGCAGACTTAACAGAACAAAATTTCTTCTGAACAAATCATTACTTGCAATATTTCAAGGCTGTGACAGCTGAGTTAGTGTCAGTTGGGTAATAAAATCTTGGTGTTAAATAAACCCATCCTGTAACTGTAATACCATGCTCTTTGGTGCTTCATGTTCTTTGTAACTTCATTGCTATTAAAAAAAATGTGCACATAATGTTTGAAGTATGTTGTATCACCATACAAAATTAAAATTTTGGTAATCACAATTTGAGAGTTCCCTGCAGATGCATTACATAATCCATCCAGTTATTTAGCGTCCACTGACCCCTCTTTTCTTACTCCCTTCCACCAGCGAACCATGTAAGCAAGAATTCTGCTTGACAAATTATCCCATACTTTTCACGCATTTCATTTTTGTACGCCAGAAAATCATTAAATGACCAGTACTGTAATATAAAAGAATCTTTGTTCAGTATTTTTTAAATAAACGTATTTCTTAAACATTGTGTCAAATGTGGGCAACAAATCCTCCAGGTGACATAGCACTGGTTTTTCTATGCTGTTAATTGCTACAGTTAGTCATGCCAGTAAATGTCCATAATAACCAGCTTACTTATAAACTAATATTTTTGGCACAGTAGCTACAAAATGAAAACACACACTAATGTAGCTAATTTGTGATAGACAGATGAAACAGTTCACTATTTTGAAGTGCTGCGCAAAAACTAAAATGTGCGCAGGATTTATGTTGAAATCTGTTCATCCAATCTCATAAATAAAGGAAAAAAATCAAAAGGAAAAAATAAGACATATACAGTGGAAACCAGCCAAACTCAAGAATTCTGACCAATGCTATACGTCACAAATTTGCAAAATTAAATGCTTTTAACTAAAACCACTTGCTTAAGACTGGATAAAAACGATACTGAGATTGCTATTACCATTGTTAGAGAACTACATGGTATTTATACAGCAGTTCCTTGATGGCTAAGTGTTCCTTGCCTATGCTGCAGTGCCACACCAACCCAGGAGTTATTAGGTGTAGAATATCTAACTGAGTTGGCCAATCTCCAGCAGCTACATAACCAAACACTCCACACTCGTCGCCAGTAGCAAGTTCTTCAAATTACATGTTGTTGCCTAATGAATACTTTGAAATCTCTCTGATGCGTACAGTTGTTACTTTCTAGTTACTATAATATTCGCTTTTACAACTTGTCCTCACGTGGGGAACTCCTCTGCATTAACTCCTTGCATATTGAAATTGCACTACGATTCCTTTAGAAAGTTACTAGAAGTCACTCTAGTGCCTGACTGTGACATTATTATTGGACTGTAAACCTCTTTGCTTTATTAGCAATTCAGAAATGTTCAAAAGAGGAGTGTCGGCACTAATTTCTGAAGCTTCATGAATATCACCACTTCATAAACTAATGCCTATACTGCATTTTCGGTAGTGCTGATTGCCGGAGCGCTTATTGTGTGGAGTGATTTTCTAGTAATTTTATCAAGCTATAGTTTTAGCAATCACCTTAATACAATGATATCAACACAGTATGAGAATTACCTGTATTTTTGATCCTTTAGGAAGACGCCATTTCGTAGTTTGGGAATCCTCACATACTGGCTAATGTCAGAAAGTATGACACTCTTCTGTTTGTTATTGCTGATTAGAATTACAATTTTGCAAAGATGAAATGTTATGAGGGACACAACAAAAATATTAAATAAGCAACCCTCTAGCTATTTCGTACACCTGAAGTGCTGACTTCGAAGTAGATGCATAATTTTAAAGTGAAGCTATTACAGCACTCTGCTGCAGTTCTGTTTGACTTCTGCAACTAGAAACAAAGAAAAAAAAAACACTTGTTCATATCAGCATTACAGAGTTAAGTCTCTGTATTTGCAGTAATATACATAGATATGTCTTCTGTTGCTTTAGACAAAATAAACTGCAAGCCCGATCTATGATGTTATCAGAATTGCAAGCAGCATTTCTTCCGAATGAAGAAAGTGCGGTACTTATACCGAAAGGTTTATTTAAATGTCTCTGGAAACATCAACTTTTGCAGTTATTTTTTTATTTCCAGTTTGATTACCAGGGAAGTCCACTGGGTCAGTGAGACTCATTTTCAGTGCAGGCCCAGATGCATAATACAGATTAGATACAAAAATACAAGGATGTCAGTCTTACATAATATGGAAACGGTTACAAGTAAGTACCTTGAAAATATGCATAATCAGCAGAAAAGCATTGAGTGTGGACTTGTTTATACATTTTCTTTAGTGTGCACACTCTGGTATTAGGTGTGAAGATATTTTATATACATTTAAGTAAAATGAGGATACACCATACATGCACAATTTCAGAATAGAAATTAATAATGGAAAGCTGTATACAACATTTACATTGAAGCATATGAAATAAGTAGCTAATATAGATGGGAGAGCTTAGAAAATGCTCGTGGGGGCATAGCTGAAGGAGAGTTATTGAGGGCTTAGGAACCTGAGAGGGAAAACCCCCAGGGGAATGTACTTAGGAAGATTATGTTGGATGGTGGCAGTTGCATTTCCATTTTGTGCCCAGGTGTTTGGTAAGCTGAGTTTTGAAGTTTTCTAAGTTTGGGATGGTTCTTAGAGAGGGAGGAAGGGAATTCCATTTTTTGCTTAGGGAGAAAGCAAGGAGAAGTTGGCCTGTTGTACTTTTGTGTTTGGGGACAGCAATTATGTTTTGATGTTCGGATCTGAGAGTTCTTTTGGGGGTGTAAGGGGGGAGGATATTAGTGCTGGAAATTTAGTTGGTTGATATTCAAGTCTGTGTGCAGTGGTGTGTTGGAAGTCTAAGTAGTTTGGGAGTTCAAGCCACTTTGGGGATCTTAGGGTAAGACAGTGATGGGTAGAAGGTTTAGATTTAGTAGCAAATTGTGAGATTTTATTATAGCAGTTTTCTGGTTTGGATGAAATAGAGGAGGATATGTTAGTTAGCAGGAGGTCTCCATATAATAAGGAAGGGAGTAGATAAGTGGTGGCTAGAGTATTCCTAGTAGTATAAGAGCGAAAGTGATTATTCCTATACAGCATACCTAGCTTTTGGTGGGTTTTCTTAATATTTTGTTGAATATGGATATTGAACTTGAGATGTTAGTCAGTAGTAATACCAAGTAGTTTAGCGGAAGGAACCACTTCTATAGGTGAGTTAGTTTGACTTAGCACTTTGAAGGCATCTTTGTTGTATGAGTATGTCTTTGTGGGAGGGAAAAGTAGAAATTTTGATTTGTTTATGTTGAGAGAGAGGTGGGTTTGGCGCATCCAATTTTCGGTGGTTGAGAAGGCAGTTTGGGTTTTAGACAGCAATTCTGAGTGCAGAGCAGACTAAGATAGAATCATCTGCATATTGAATAATTTTGGAATCTGGGATGGCAGTATGAAAGTTGTTTATGAAGATATTGAAAAGCATGGGCCCTAGGATCGATCCCTGTGGTACGCCAGTTGGGGTAGGTAAGAAGGAAGAGGTAGAGTACTTCCATTTGACTGCCTGAGTTCTATCTGATAGGTAGCTGGAGAACCAGGATATAGTGTTTAGGGAGAGATGGAGCTTTGAGAGGTGATAAAGAAGGAGTTTGTGTGAAACAGTGTTGAATGCTTTAGACAGATCAAGCAAAACAGTAGAGACTAGATGTCCAGAGTCTCGGGCTAAATTGACTGTTTCTAAGAAAGAGAGTAGAGCAGTTATAGTACTATCACCTGGGTGGAAACCATGTTGTGTAGGTGTAGAAGATTGTTTTGGCCAGGTAGGGCATAAGTTGAAGGTGAATGCACTTTTCAAGGATTTTTGAGATTGGTGAGAGCAGAGCAATAGGGCGGAAGTTAGAGATGCTGTTGGGGAAGAATATAGGCTGACTGCCAGAGTTTTGGACGCAAGATTCCTTAATAGATCTGTTGATTATAATACTGATTGGGAGAGTTAAGACATCAGCAGCACATTTTAGGAAGTCAGTGGGAATATTGTCAGGAGCATTAGAGCATGGTTTAAGTTTGGGTAGTAGTCTTTTTATGGAGTTAATAGAGACAGGTTTGAAGTCAAACAAGAGGGGAGAGTTATTAGTGGGGTTGGATGAGGGAGAGAGAGGGGCTAGAGAGTTATTGGGGGAAGGTCCTGGTCAGGTCAGAAATAGTTTCTGAGAAGAGTGAGTTCAATTCAGAGACTAGATCAAGGTCCGATTTGCTTGGGTCAGGACAGGGATTATTTTTGGATCCTGGCTTTAAGCAGTGAGTTTATTGATTTCCAGAATTGCTTGGGGTTTTTGTTGTTGGACTGGAGTTTGATGTAATAGGATTTTTTGTCCTTGGTTATTAGCTGTTTTGCTAGGTTACAGTGCTGTTTGTATTGGAGCAGGGTATTGGGAAGTTTATCTTTTTGGTAGAGCTTCCAAAGTTTCTCCCTTTGGTGCATAATTTTCTTAGTATCTTTGGATAGCCAAGGAGCTGCATTAGTTTTTATCCTCTTGTGTCTAAGAGGGGCAAGGGAGTTTAGAGTGTCTAGGAAGACAGAGTTGAAGTGTTGTATAGCATTGTCAAGAGGAAGGGAGTTTAGTATTTGCCAGTTCATTTGTTTGAGAATGTTTCAGAAGGATGTGGGTTGAAATTACTGAGGTTACGGGTAGAAATATATTGGTGCTGGTGAGGGGAAGAGGAAGGTGAGCGATGAATAAAAGCTGGGAAATGGTCGCTGATGGAGTCAGGAGTTGTGCCAGAGTTGGTTATTTTATTAGGATCAGATACTAAGATCCAATCTAAAGTGGAACCAGGGGATTTATTTTGTTAGGTCGGGTGACTGAGTGAATTATCTGAGAGAAGTTATAGAGGTTGATGGATAGGGAGGGAGAGGTGCTATTAATTTTGTTCCAGTCAATATTTACATCTCCTAAAATATAAGTTTCATACTTAATTTCAGTAGAGGCCCATAGGAGAATATCCTCAAGGGCATAGGAGAATATCCTCAAGGGTAGAGATATTGTTACCAGGAGAGATATAAAGGGCTATTATGCAGATATTCTTGTGTTTATTCATTTTTAGTAGTCCAGCAGTCAATTCTGTGTTCTGGAAATGTGGAATTGGAGTTTGGAGGGGTATATGAAGGTGAGGAGGTTGGAGTATACTAAGGCAGAGCCACCCCCTTTCTTATTTGGTCGGTCATTTCTGAGAATATTGAATCCCGGGGGTAGGATCTCAGCATCTGAGATGTGGGGTTTGAGCAAGTTTCAGAGATTGCTAAGGTGTCTGGTTGGTTGTGGCATAGCCATTCTTGAAATTGGTGAGCCTTGTTGTTAAGACTCTGGGCATTCATGGTAAAGATTTGTAGGGTGTTGTGGGGGGAGGAAGGTGATAGGGGTTAGGTGTTGCAAATAGGGGGACTAGGACCGGGGTTGGGGTGGATATCTCCAGCAAGGGCTAGGTTGTTGAAGGAGGTATCCTTTAGCCATTTGAGTTTGCATAGTGTGAGTTTTGGAAAATCCAGGAGTAGTTTAGGAGACAGTATCTTAATTGTAGAGGTAAAGATTTTTGGGTGGAATAGGTGAAGTGGGTTGGGCTTTATAAGTGAGGAAGAGATTGAGTAGTAATGTGAGAAGGATTGGAGGTGAAGGTGGGGATGTGAGAAGGTTATTTTTTTACATAAACAGTGAAGGAGAATGAGCTGGTGTAGTAGAGAGGAATTAGGAAGACAAGGAGGATGCAATGGGTGTAGAGAGAGTGGTGACTTAAGAAATGCATATTGAGGAAAAGAAGAATGGTATAAGAGGATAAGGAGAAAGGAGGATGTCTATGAAGCAGAGAGAGTATAGGAGGAGAGAGATGTTTTGGAAATCTAGTAAAGGTAAGTGGGCTTTAATTGTTTAAGGAGGGAGGAAGAAGTGAAAAGAGTTTGTGGGAAAGCGGTCATTGAGAGGAATGAGGAGGGAAAATTGCGGAGAGGGAGGGAGAAGAGGAAGGAGCTGCTATTGGGTAATTAGGTAGGAGGGAGGGGTAAGTGATAAAGATAGGTAGTACCACTGGGGGTGGGTGGGATATGGGGGTAGGGTAAGGGAGCAAAGTGAGCCCACAGGACAATTGGAGCGGGTAGACACAAAAGAAGGAAGGAGCTCGAGGGGAACAATCAGTGGAAGAGGTTTATTAAGGTAAGTTTAGTTATGTATAGATAAGTTATGTATAGGTAAGTGGGAATACAGTAGTAGAGCAGGTTAGAGAATAGCTAGATGATAATTGTAAAAGTAGGATTTAAAGCTGAGTGTATGTTAAGGCAGGGCTTAGAATAACAGTGTTGTAATGTATTAATATTGTAAACCAACGGGCTAACTAAATAAGGTGCGGGAATAAGGGTGCCACCTAGTGGACAGGTTATATATTACAATGGAGGTTCTATCTGGGAGAGAGGCTGATCAAGGAATTGGGAAGGGAGAAAATACTCAGGAGAAGGGGCTTGTGCTAGTGAGAAGAGAAAGTATGCTAGCTTCAGGGTAGAGAAGGGGTATGGTTGCTGGCTGTCCTGGCTGTGAAGCGAGCTTTTAATCACCAAAAGTAAAAAATGTCATGCATATGCTTTACTGCCAGTTTAGGGAGTACACATGCATGTTTACTTCTTTACTGAAAGGGTGCAAGGATAGTAGTCCAGTGGGAGTTCAGGTTATTTTGAAAACTTTCTGTAGCCGGCGGGCAGGTAGACTCTATGTTTTGGATTTGAAATAGGCAGGATGCAGAGCTGGGAACTTTTGAAAGAGAGAGAGAAAAAAGAAGTAAACTTAGTACAGGAAGTTATATTATGTAGGTAAGGTAATAATTTACATTCATTTAGTACTGCTGAAAGCTAGAAATGTAGATTAAAAAAAACACTCAGTACACTGCAAGAGAGCCCTTGATAAGTCTTTAAACACAAGGTTCACATTTGTATAAGACTACTAGGAGAATCCTAGTGATATTGTAGTGCCATTGTTCAGATAAAGAGGTAGTAATGTAGGCAAATTATACTAACTATATTGGCTTTTTATATGCAGGCTGACTAATAGTCACCAGGTGTATAATATTTACAGGAATAATAAAATGCACAACCAGCTTTACTAGTGCTGAAGCAAAAATGTAACTTTGACAATGTGTACTATTTCAATACTGATAGGCTCATTGCCTTAAGCAGTGCACCAAACAAGAACTTCAGTTAGTTTCCACATATAGCTTCTTTCATAACTAATAGGAAGGCTGCTGTCTTGTGTTGCTCACATGCAGAACGCTAAACGGAAGCTATGTGCTTTCTTAGAGGCTATAAAATTAGCATTTAATTCCCCTGTTGATTCTCTACTAGCATTCTTTCATGAGAGACGTGCAATAAAGAAGTGAGGTAGCTTGGCATAGATGGGATCGGGACAGTTGGAAAAAGAACTAGTTCCTACGGGTTATTCTTTTGGTTTATAGTTAAAGTAAACTATGATTAATTGAAGAGGCAGTCGTAACAGCTCAGCGTTTCTCGTTGTTGAGCTAGAAACGTTCATAAAGCATGGTGCTGTAATGAACTAAGGAAGAGATGTGGTACACCTAGCAGCACAACGTTCCTCAATGGGGTTGAATGCTAGGAAAGCGTGCTGCTTTAAATAGCTCCACAGCCTACTTATCTGGAGTAAAACCTTCTTAATTAGTATTAGACACAGGTCAATAAGAGGTGTAGTACATGTAGCTGCACAGCGTTTCCCGGTAATGGGTTAGAACGCTAAGAAAAGCGTGGTACTTTAATGGACTCCACAGCCTTCCAGTCAGGTGTAAAACCTTCACAATTAGTTTTAGATGCAGTTTAGACAAATACCCTTAGAAATAGCTAAAATGTATGGGAGATTATAATTGATATGCCGAACAGCAGCTGTAGCACTAAAAGTATCACCTTTGTACACTTCGTTGCTTCTAGTAGCTCCACGTGGGTGACGCAAACACAGACCAGTCTTTTTGGTATTATGCAATCCAGCACATTAATTCCTGTTATTTAGCAATTATGAACAGTGTTACAACAATTCAAAGCACATAGAGAACTAGAAAACTTTAGCAAGAAAAACACAAAGAATATAACACTTCAAAGCACTTGAACAGAGGCACAGCTTTAGTGAGACTGTAATATTTAGTAAGGAAAACACGCTACCACGCTGCAACAGTCGAAATATAACATTTGTGCAGCTGAAGCAGAAGTTAGCAGTGCAAACACGCTTCTATGCTATTACATTTAGAAATTGGCTTAAAAGTACAGGGAAGGTACAGTACATCACTTACAGCAGTTGCAGGCACCAGGAGCGGGCAGCAGCCAGGGTTAATTCCAAAGAAGGCGCCTAGAGGGGTTACTAATATTTATAAAATACAGGGGGAGTAGGGGGTGGAAAGGGGGGAGTAACAGTGAGGGCAGATAGAGGGTGGGGAAATAGACCTCCTGCAGTCAGTAAGGCTAAATAGGAGATAAACCAACAGTGAGAGACTGGATAGGGGGAAGGGGAAACGCAAAGAAATTAGAGAATAGACACACAAACCTTATGGCGAGGAAAGGATGTAGACAAACAGGGAATGAGAATTTCAGTTGATATATATTAAGCCAAACACAAAAGAAGGAAGGAGCTCGAGAGAAACAATCAGTGGAAGAGGTTTATTAAGGTAAGTTTAGTTATGTATAGATAAGTGGGAATACAGTAGTAGAGCAGGTTAGAGAATAGCTAGATGATAATTATAAAACTTGGATTTAAAGCTGAGAGTATGTTTAGAGCAGTGCTTAGAGTTGTTACTGTATTATAATGTAGTTATATATAAACAGATTTCACAAATCTGTGGGCATGAGCAGTCACTCTGTCCTTCACAGAAATAAATGCATTTAGGAACTGCAAATGTAAAAGTGGCTCCTAAACTAAGGGGATAGTTATTTATATAGAAGGATGAATCTTAGGTCGGTCTGAATATTAAAATAGGAGGGGTTGTTCCCCAAGTGAACCTGACTACAGAAAGAAGTGGGCGTTTTTAAGCTTGTAAAAGCATTATTTAAAAATTGCCCTGATTTATGAGCCTTTGACCAGATTTCTGGCTCTAAGATGTTGATAAGTATGAGGCAGGGCGGTTGGGGATAGATTGTAAAAAAAAAAAAAAAAAAATTCAGCCAACCAAGAAACTCTGTAATTTATACTGAGGTGGTATAAGTACAGGCACAGATCTGTATGCTGTAAAACTTTACCAAGTTTTAGAACTTTTTTCCAGCTTACCGAAACAGTGCATGTGATAGCTTTCAAGCACTTTGGCTGCACTTTTAGTGAAGGAAACACTTGCTCCGATAATATTTTCCATCCTGAAGGAAACAGTGGTAGAAAGGCAGTTCCACAACAAGATGTGCAATGATTTATAACAGCTCTTAACCGGGCCACCCTTGAAAATGTCTGTGTCACAGTGTGGGTGTGACATCAGGAGAGGGAACTACTGATTAGACAGTGTCGAAGGTACGTCACGATGATGGAGACTAAGTCCACTTGAAAGGTTGCAATACAAAAGAATGGGGGATGGGGCTTCTTGCCCCCTACGGTAAGGAATTGGAGTAATGTAAAACTGAAAAACTTTTTAGAGGATTTGTGTAACAGCAGGAGGCTAGGCTGATTTTAAAATGATAAGGGAAAACTTGCATTTGAGTTAACATCTGTTGGAGCCTGGAGTTTTCCTTTAAGGATTTCTTTCTGTCCCTCTAACATGACATAAGGAAGGCAAAGCCATTGACTGTAAAACAAAATAATGCTAGCCATGGCAGCCTCCTTCAGATCATTTTGGGGTATAACATATTATAAAAATACAAATAACCATTTATTTTGATACAGGGGCATTAGCAATGCAGAAAAAGTTCAAGATTTCCTGAAAAACATGTATTTTTCAGTTTTTGGGTATGGTTCTCCTTTAAGTTCATGGGTAAGTACTAGGCTAGCTGCCCTTGCAGGCCATTTTAACCCTGGTCAGCTTCCCTTTTGTGCTCAAATTAACCAATCTCATTTAGTTAGAGATTGGTCTTACCGATGACTTGGTTGATAATTACATATTAATCTAATGAGAATAACTGGCATCATATGTAGATAATTTGAGGGGGAGACCCATGCATGGGATAAAGCATTTAGGAGCTTTATCTGTCCATTAGTAGTAAATTTTTTGTTTCCCATCCATAGATCCAAGTTGCAGTTGAATGCAACAGGGATGAACTTTGTTTTATGTGGATGAGGAGTCTGTTACAAAGCAGCATTATTTTTTAGTAGAGGTACCTGTCCCTCCAAACTATTCTCTTGATTTTACAGAATAGGTTTAGATCCCTAGACTGTGTATTTCTGGTGCCATTTGACATGCTGATGTGCAATAAATCCATCAGTATTGAGTCGGAGGATGTCTTGAATACCAGACACAGGTCACCTCTTAGCAGTCTGTAGGATACTGAGTAAAGGATTGAGACAGTTCTTGTAGGATATGCTGTTTAGGCCCTGTATCCTTTTTAGTAAAGTATCCTTGGTGGGTGTTTGGTTGTTGCATGTTTCTGGACAGATATATGCCAAAGGGGGCATTCTGTTATTGATTGGCCTAATGAGGACTGAGTAAAGGGAGACAGTGACATCCCTAGATCTAGTCACAATCCCTTTGTTTATAAACTATACAATATAGGACTTTCTTACAACAATGGGAACATGTTGGTCAAGCGTTGGGTCACTGTCCTCATAAGTTCCCAAATCCCAAACAACTAGGTCAGCTCTTATGGGTGTAGTGTCAGTGTGGTAGGTGACTTCCCAAAGGATACAATAATGCATTTTTTGGTATTTAGTTTCAGTCCATGATTTTGACACCAGTTACTTATTTGAGACTGTCCTTCCTGCAGGATGGCTATTATTTGGGGATTCTTTGACTGCTACTATCTTGTCTTCTGCTTGGTATTGGCTTCTACTTCAGAAACAGGAGCGGTCCCAGCATAGAAACCTGAAGAACTCCACTCTTGTTTTGTTTTCTTTCTTTCTATGTTTTCTTAATAGAAAGGGTAATCATTCTTTTTACAGTTCATTATATTTCTGGGTTAGGAGTAGTCATAGAACTTGCAACTGAAGGTCAGAACAATTGTGGTTCTGAGTTTGCATATGCACTATACATTTCATATTCATTTGCTGTGTATAATTTCTTTATATCCCAGCAGAGGGCAATTTTAAACCTTGTACTTTATAGACATTTTTATCCATTTAACAGAAAAACGTCACAAGTTCACACATCTTTTCATGCTATTGTAAATATGCATATATCAGATTAAATTACATTTTTGGTTTACATGCTGCAGGTTTTACAAGTGCAGCTTGCATGTGTATTTTGCATTTTGACTCTGAAAACAGTAGCATACATATATTCTCAAACATCATGCACATTCTTACATGGTGTGCTTTGTACTGTAAAAACTTGTTTTTGAGAATCATTCACATTGTTCTGCTGAAATGCAACCAGTTTAGTAGGTTTCAACAATGTTGTTAATGTGTTCCAAGTCTGAGTTTAAAATTAGACAGTTTCTTGCTTTTTGTGACTTCTTGTTCTCTACCAGCCTAACTCTACAGCATAATTTTGATTAACATGGTAAAGCAAACACATCTTCTGTGTCTCATTTCCATTAATACTCTTCTATAGACTAAAATGTTTTAATAACTTCATTGACTTTTTAACCACTCTGTTTATCTAGATGACCTACTTTTATTTATTATTTATTTATTTTATTGCATTTGTTTACCAGGAAAGTCCACTGGGCCTAAAAGCGCCCATTTTCAGTGGAGGCCCGGGGAGAAAAGCTCCAAGAACATAGATAACATAAAAAAATTTAACATTAATTGGTGCAGAAGTAGAAACAGTGTTGCACATAGTGATTACAGTAATATATATGCTGGCCGCGGTGGTGCAGCAGTTAGCATTGTCGCCTCACAGCAAGAGGTCCTCCAGTTCGATTCTCGGCTGGAGTGCCTTCTGTCCAGAGTCTGCATGTCCTCCCTGCGTTTAAGTGAACGTTAGACATGCAGGTAGGTGTGTGCATGTGTGGGTGTTCCTTCTTTGAAGGTTGGGTGCCAGGCTGACAACTCGACATCATAAAAATTCACTGTCAATTGTGATCCTCTGTGGCGACCCCTAACTGGGAAAAGCCGAAAAACTAAAAATATATACTTAAAAGCAGGAATTTAGTTGGTTGTCGGATGAATTCAGTCCAGGTATAAACATAGATATATTAAATCTGTATTATTGTACCAGTATCAACAAGTGATGAAAAAAATGAATACATATGGAGAAAGTATCATTAGTGTCTAGTAGCCAAAAGCATAAAAGATTAGTTATCATATAAGGATAAGGAAGAGGTTAGGTTAATGAGCAGGTACATGGAAGAGTTGAGATATTTTTTCAAATTTGTTTAAAGGTGGTGGTGCTGCCTGTGTTTCTTATAGAAGGTGGAAGTGAGTTCCATAGTTTTGCATTGGTGGAGTAGAGGAGTTGACCAGCAGGTAAGGTGGACTTTTCTACTTTTATAAGTAGATAATTTTCAGATCTTAGTTGCCTGCTGGGTTGGTATTTGGCAAGTAGAGTTGAGAGCACAGGACAGTCTGTGGGTCTGTAGATTATTTTGTGTGCTGTAGTTAGTTGGGTGAATGAGAGATGGTGGGCGGAGTTCCAGCTACCCTAATTGTTTCAGTGAGTTACAGTGGTGGGATGAGAATTTAACCTTGGTGACAAATTTTGCCATTCTGTTGCAACACATATCAAGTTTGGATTTTGCAGAATTTTGGATATTAGTGAGGAGAGGGGTACCATAAAGGCGAGAGGTAATAAAAATGTAGTCGCAAGGATTTGTCTAGTAGAGAGGCTAAGAAAGTGTTGGTGTCTGTAGAGCATGCCAAGCTTTTGGTGTGTTTTTTGATGTTCTTGTTTATGTGTAGGTCAAAGTTAAGGTTTTCCTCTATAATAATCCCTAGTAATTTAATGGGTGGGACAACTTCTGTGAGGCTGCCGGCCCAGCTAGCTGGAATTTTGCAAATAATTCTGTCATTTGTGAATATTAATATGATCAACAGGCTTGTCTTAGAAATGTAAGAGAACTATGTGTTATGTGGATATTAAACTACTGGAGCACAAGTGTATGTTGAACTGTATGTTCTGTACTGAGCTTCAATAATGTAACCACAGTGTACCCTACTGGAAAAGAACAGAGTTAACTTGCAAACTCTGAGAAAATAAGTGAAGAGTTTTACAATATGTTATACAGTTAGTTAGTACAGCAAGAAGACAGGATGTCTAGAGCTAGAAGTTCTTTCTATTGTCTGGAAACAGAAATAATTGCAGGTTTCAAATGTAAAAGTGTTTAACTGTTTTACAACTTCCAATTCTAGGCAAACTTCTGAGAGATAAGTATTTTTCACAGAGAAATGTTAAATTTTGTTGGTATCTGTTAGCCTGGGAACTGAAAGCAGAGGTGACAAAGCGTGATGTCATCCAGTTGCCCCAACGGTAATGTGTTATTAATTTAAGAACTCTCTCTCAGAGAAAGTCTTTGCATTTTGTATTTGTCTTTGGACCTAGAAACATTCTCTTATCAGCACTTCTGCCTTGCTAATAGTAAGTACTAGGTTAGATAGGAATACAGTAAGATTAGTTTAAATGTTTTCTGTATTTATGTAAGACTGTCCTTCAGTGTTGTTTTAAAATATTTCCTGTGATTCTGAACTCTGTTGTCACTGTATTGAGTTATTGGGTATTGTCTTGTTCTTTTATTATTTATTATTAAATATATTTAAACTTCTTAATTGTGGCTGGTTTGTTTAGAGATATTTAAGCTCTTAAAGTACTTGCATATGTATTTGGTGACACTGTACAGGTCACTCCTGGATAGCCTTAAAGGTCTTGGGCACACTTACCATTTGGGTAATAGTAACATTACACAGTAGAATTGGTCACCCTTTGGTAAGGGCCTTATAGTCGCTAATAAGTAAGAGTGGTTGGTGGCAGCTGGTACTACCTTATAGTCTGGGTAGAAATGGGCATAGCTAGTGAACCTGTGCCAGCCTCCCCAGGGATTGACTGTGTGTTTGTATATAAATCAAATCTCAAAGTGTGTGTGCGTGTGTGTCAGCTACTTGGGCAGGGACACAAAGCACTGGTTGGACAGAGAGGGTGCTGGAAGTTTTGGCTTGACCACTCAGCTGAGATCTTAACCCTATATATCTGTGCCAGTGGGGAGTCTTGTTGGGGATCTGGGGAAAGAGGGAGAAACCATCCCCAAACTGCGATCTTTGTGTGCGAAATTACACTTACTGTGTGCGTACTTGTCATCTTCCCAGTGTGCACGTCCCTCACTGGTGCTAGTGGTGAGGATTGAGGCTCCTTGATTACTGGGCCAGTGCAGGGACATTACAACTTTTATAGTGTTATTGTCTTGGGTTTGTATAGTGAAGAGATTTTTATCTAGGGGAGTGGTTTTCTTAGCGGTAAAAAGTACTAGTTTAGTTTTTGTTTTTTGGATTTAGGGCAAGGTGATTGTTAAGCATCCAAGATTCAGTAGAGGTGAAGGCATTTTGGGTGATTTGCTGGAGTTCATAGTTGGAATTTGCAGTGCATCAGCATACTGGATTAGTGAGCACTGAGGGAGAGTGGAGTGAAAGTTAATAAAGATGCTAAATAAGAGATGACCAAGTATGGAGCCTTGGGGTACCCCTGTGGAAGTATTGAGGAAGGCAGAGTAAGATTGTTGCCATTTGGTGGATTGCTGCCTATTGGAGAAGACAGCTATTGTAGGGTAAGAGAAGAAACGTGGAGGGTAGATAGTTTAGAGAGGAGGATATTGTGTGAAATGGTATCAGAAGCTTTGGAGAGGTTGAAGAAAAGTGAAGCGATTAATTTACCAGAATCATGTACCTGGTTAACTGTATCAAGGAAGGATAGGAGGGCGGTAGTGGTGCTGTGTTCTGTTCTGAAACCATGCTGAGTGGGTGATATAATTTGATTTTCAAGCAGGTAGTTGAGGAGTTTTATCACCTCTGATACAAATGCAGGTATACAGTTATGTTTTCTCTCTTTTATGATTATATCTCTACATTGGATATGATTTGTCATGTACTTTTACATTCACAAGACCATTCGTTGGTAATATTCCCCAAACAGCCTGTAAATAATTTCTTTGAGTATGAACAGTTATTGTTTCTGTTTACATATCCCTTTCTCAAATACTTCCTTTCCTGTTTTTGGTACTTCATGCTGCCTTTTACTTTTATTTCTTGGTAAAACCACCAATTTACATCTCACATAAATGTAATATTGCTTCAGACATTCTTTTAATGTACTATTCCACAAAAAGCCAAGAAATCACTGGAACAGAAATCCAAGCAAAGAACAAACAACTGACCAGGAAGCCAAATACCACAGCAAATGAATCCAACAATGGTAGAAACCACTCCAGTTCGCAGTTGTTGTGGAGAGAAACAATCCTTTATTGGTAAAACCACTGCAATTCACGACTAAGCGCTTTCGTGGTTTCTACCATTGTTGGATTCATTTGCTGTGGTCTTTGGCTTCTTGGTCAGTAGTTTGTTCATTATCTGTCCATTAATTACAGTAAAATAAACACTCGTAGATAAATCTTGGTGCTTGAGAAAGTACATTGTCCTCTTAACAGCTGTTCAAAATATTTATAGTGTAAGAATTAGTTGTGTAGAAGTTGATTAGAAGTACTTTAAAATGTACCGTATTTGATAGTGGTGTGCCATTTGAAGAGAAGTGCTGAAATGTCTATAAAAAGTGTAAAAAAATGACTGAAGATTTGGAAAAGTCAGCTGCATGGTTTCTGGAGTAAGTGAAAATGTTGATTGGGTCTTCTTGGATGTGGTCGAGTTTCATATAAGAGTATTCATTGAAGGTCTTTTGAGAATTTAAATTGTTATGATTTAACTTTCAGATTTTGTGAAGGGTCTGGTTGGAGAAGAGGATAAGTGGATTTCTGAGTGATCTGACACATTTTTTTCTTTGAAAATTAGAAGTGGTTTAGTGAAGAGCAGTTTAAGTAGTTTGGGGAACTGGTTTTGGGCAGGACGTAATTTGGTTGAGAGAGAAGATAAGGCTCTAACATACAAGTTGTGGGAGTACCAGAGGAGGTAGATGAATAGGACTCTGGGTATATGAAATCAGTGATAACAATGTAGACTGCTGTTCTGGTGAACAAGATTCTAAGTGTGAAGGCTTATTGGTTTCCTTTGTCTGTGTTAGACATTGCATTTAGATATCTTAGACGTATCAGTTTGAGAATTTGATTGCTTAAAAAAGCAAGTGTTAAGTTGTGGAGGCCAGACAAACTATGCAAAAGCAATGGCATAAAAGTTTAGTTTGATCATGATTTCCCTGAGAAAATTAAGCAGTGGTCACATTTCTTTCATGCCATAAGGAAACATATCTATGGAATTTGAGATGCAACTGTTGTACCTTACTATCTTGAAAATTTTTATTATTGAACAGTAACCCATGACGAGGTGTGGGTATCACAGAATTAACCCATGATTGGCATGGTTTAATCATGAGGGCGAAGCCCGAGTGATTAAACAAAGCCAACCGTGGGTGAATCTTGTGATACCCACACCCAGACGTGGGTTATTACTGTTATGTAATGACATTATTTAAGAAAGAAATTGCTTACTTTTGTTATTTTCTTAATTGTCTTTGTATAATGGTGCTGTAGTGTTTTTCTGTGTTTGCTGATGTGTTGCACATGTGTATGAGAGTTAGTCCCATGTTTGCAGAGTACATAAGTACATCGCAGGAGAACCAGCGGAGAAAAGAGAAAATGTCACTCTTATAAACTTAGAAGGTTCTTTACAAAGCAAATATCTGGACATTTTGTGAAAATCCGTATAGGTAAGAGAGTCTGCTGAGAGTTTAGGAATGCACAGTGCCGAAATACAAGGAAAATCAAGTACGTTTTTATTTCTTTAGTTTTGCAGAATGTACCTGATTTTTCTTGTATTTTGATCTGTTGGCATATCTCAGTACAAAAGCCTGGTCACTCGATGGTACTTCAGAAGCCAGACTAATTTTTCTATTGATATATGCTCGATTTACAATAGGCACGCTGGTGCAATGAGCTGTTTATAGTAGAATTTTATTTTTACAATGATGCAAGTCTGTGGATTCAGCAAATCCATGGGAGCGTGTTGGTGATATTACTGTTAACTGTGCCAGGTGAATTACTGGCCCAGTCAATGCAGAATTCACAGCTGAATATATAGTTGCAACTTGAGAACTCTTCAGGATCTGTGCTTGTTTTACATGACTGATGACTATTGAACTGTAAAAGAGACTTTTTCAGTATCAGAAGTACTGAAACCTGACTGTTTTTTGTGCAAGATGCTGCTTTTTAGATGCATTTCTGATTTGTTATGACATTCATGCCCATTGTGATGAATTCTGTTTGGAAATGCTGTTCAGATGAATGAGAACACTTGATCTTTGTGTTACAGTAACTACACAGATTTTTTGTATAACAGAACTAATTTTTTTATATATCCAAGGTTTTTGAACTCTTAAGTGTTTGTGCTTCCCTCAGTAATATAGCTGAACAAGTTCTTAAAATGGAATCAACCATGTAGTATATGGTGTTCACATTTCTGATACCCGAGACTTATGCTAATGGTGAAACTCCAGTTGTTATATTAAAGTATGTTTAATGTGTGTACGCCTTCCCTCCTCGCTGTTTACGTAAGATTATACATGCATTGGTGTGTGGTTGGATGGAGAAGTTTCTGGAGAATATTTTGTCAATAGGTTATATTTATTACTAGAATTATTTTGCCCTGCCGTTATATGCTTTGATGGATAAGTGATTGTAGATGAAATGTGTTTGAGGTAGGAGGTGTTTTTGGTTGTTTTATAAAGGAAATGTCTTTTTTTCTCCTGTGTTTTTTTTTTTCCTTTTATGAGGATTACATTCTATCAAAGGAAGGTTGGTTAAATCGTTAGTGCAGTACAACTGACTAGGTCCCCTATTAAATTAAGTTTATTTTACCGAACTTAGACTAGTGCTTTTGGCCTTTACAAGTGGGAAAGGAGAGCTTACTTGTGTACTGTCACTCTGATCAGGGATCCACACTCCCCCTCTCTTGGTTGGGAATGTACAAGCTGCCTTATTGCCCAGACAGGGATTTGATGGGTAGCAGTTTATGGATATTGCAGTGGATATATAAAGGAAATGTCCTCTATGTAGTTGTCTTGAGTGTTGTGAAAATGAAATGTTCTTTTAAACTGTTCAGTACCTATGAATGAAGGATTGAAGTAGACTGTTGAATGTGACTAGACCTAGAGGTTCCTAGTGGGCTTAGTTGGACTGAAGGTATTATTTCAACAGTATTTTTATATTGTAACTATGCTCACCGTTAAATATGTTGAATTTATGAAACTGAAAGACAGTCTTTTTTGGCCTCAGGTTGAATGAACTGAGTTTTACTTAGGAATGAGATGTCAATTAACTTTGATTTTATAACTGAATGGTAAGTATGTTGAATACTATGAGATATTTGGAGTGAGTTGCTTGACACTAAATATTGAGATTCTGACATATAGTGGTGATTGTAACTGGAGTGAGAAGCTTCCAGTGGGTCGAACTTTATTGCAGTACATTAACTTAATTGTTTTTGAATCTTTCTATAGTGCTGGATTGTAGCTGAAAAGGACAAGTGTTGCATTAAAGATAGATGTTCTTCGTGTTTCACTGTTGCAGTCATCACATCTGGGTTATCCCTGCCAGGGTAGCTCTTGGCCGGTCCAAATACCAGAGACTTAGTATTTCTGCGTCGGTTGCTTGTCGCTTGAGGACTGATGTCAGGTCATCAGTGGTGTAAAGGAAGGCATCCGACGCCATTACATCAGTCTTTCTTGTCATGGAGCCCGAAGCAGAAGCAGTTTGCACGAGTGCTGGTTGGCCACTACCTGAGTTTCATTTCCGAATTGAAGTTGAAGTCTTTGAAAGCTAAGTACCCCATTGGGGATCCTTTTTTCTTGCACTCACCGATGTCAGGAGAAGTTAATAATTGTCTTGCCTGTGGAAAGCAAATACCACACCTGGACTTCCAGTCTTACTGCATCACTTGTCTAGGCCCAGACCACAAAGTCCCTCATTGTCGCTTCTGTGTTTTAACGTCAGAACTATTCATTGTCTGGCCCTTATTGTAGCCAGATATTTCGGTTTACAGTCCTCTAATTCCGATATGGCTTTG
The DNA here is from genome assembly GCF_019279795.1 of Protopterus annectens. Taxonomy (NCBI): domain Eukaryota; kingdom Metazoa; phylum Chordata; order Ceratodontiformes; family Protopteridae; genus Protopterus; species Protopterus annectens. Next base: position 1,708,306,196 of record NC_056725.1, read on the forward strand.
GTAATCCGACAGCAGATCTGCCCAGAAAACATAAAGATAAAGCTAGAGACAGATCGCACAGGACCAAACCTTCTGATGACACATCCATTAAGCTGGTAGTCAGTCCTCCGGAACTCAGTGAGGTGCTTTCGCAGCCTCGATTCCCGCTTCAGTTAATTCACAGGGCACTACTGAGACCCTTTTGGAGTCTGGTATGCTGCAGAACTCTTCTTCGTCTAAGGATCCTGCAGTCGTCCCTACTTTGGAGGGCTTTGGAGCCGCTGTGCAGGCACTAGCTTCCAAGAAAGTCCTTCACAACACTGAATCCTGATATAAACCAACGCCTTCTTTCACTGCTACCGTTCTTTTGAAAACAACCAAGTTCCTTAGGCCCAGGGGTCAAACCACACCCAAGAAACCGACTACTCATTCTCAGGCGCCTGCTCCCTTGCCCTAGTCTCAAATGCTTAAAATGGCAGAAGACCTTGTCATGCTGATTAGTGGAAGCCAAGCCACTCCTTCAAAAAAGGAAAAGAGGGCCGTCTCCAATAGTTTTGTCCGAACAAGAGTCAGACTAATCCGATGCATCTGACTGTAAAGACATGCAGGCCCCACTCTACATATGAGGATTCTGATGCAGAGGAATCCATTCCTTCAGCCTCTCCCCCAGAGGATTTCTCCTTTGGGAAAACCCTGCATACCTTTAGGGAGCATTTCCAGTGGGAGAGTAAAGACTACCCACAGTCTAAAAAGAGACTCAGAGAGTTCCTGGACCTTCCACAACACAGGCCCTTAGCCATTCCCCAGTCGTAGATGTGGTAGATGATGTCTTCCTTGAATCCAGCTTGACTCCAGACGCCCTCCCTCCTGCTGCCAGAAAACCAGATTGGGTACTACAGAGTTCCTGACTCACACAAATATCTTTTTAAAAATCCTACAGCTGACCCTGAGGTCATTACTCAAGGGCCTAAAGGGATTAAAGCAACCTCAGCTAAGAACCCCACCCCTCTCAGACAGGGATTCACAAGCACTCGACAGATGGGGTAAAAAAGTATACACCTAAGCTACTCTTGCTATCAGGGCACTAAATTGTCAGTTCTATATGCTTAAATATCAGCAACATACCTTGGAAGTCCTTAAACAAAAAGTGTCCTCCTTCCCTGCATTGGCAGAATCCAAAGATTTGCAAGACTTAATGCATTCTGCAAGTCAAGTTACTAAACACACTTTGCACTGTGTTTTTTTTTTTTTTTTTTTTTTTGCACGAAGATAACTTGTTTGGCACTAAAGCAGATGAGATCTTAAAAAAGATGGAATTAAAAGCAAAATCTATGCAGACTGTTAGATTTCTTACAAGTCCAGCCCCCTAGGTTTAGCAGGCATTTTCCCTCCCAAGCACTGGTCATTTCGTGCTCAGAATAGACAGGGCCAGCCTAGGCCCCGTGGAAACAGACCCCCCCAGACAACAGCCCCAGGGGTTGCAGAGATCTAAGCAGTGGACTACCTCCACTTCAAAACCAGGGAGTTCTAAGCCACCCCTTTATGGTAAGAACTCACAATGACTCACCTCTGCCTACCTGCACATACCCCTAGTAAGAAAACTCTCCTTTCTCTGAAGCATATGGGCGACCATTACCAAGGACCAATGGGTTCGGAACATTGTGTCTCAGGGGTATTCTCCTTCCACACCCTTCCAACCTCAAAAGAGTTCCCAGATCTACCACCGAATCAGTGGGCAGAGGCTCAAAAGCAGATCCATTCCCTGCCCTCCTTGGGGGCAGCAGAGCAGATAGGCCAAGGCATCTATTCCAGACTTTTTCTGGTGCCCCATCCTAGATCTATCCATTCTAAACACCTTTCTGGTGATCCCAAAATTCAGAATGCTCACCCTACAGCAACTGTTACCTATGCTCTCCAAAAACACCACGCTAGCCACCCTGGACCTAGAAGAGGCCTACCTCCACATTCCTATCAGGGAGTTGTGCAGAAAATATCTCCGCTTCAGAGCAGGATCTCAACACTTTCAGTTCTCTGCGCTTCCCTTTGGCTTATCTCCTGCTCCCAGAGTTTTCACAAAATGCCTGGCTCCGCCCATTGCCGTTTTGCAGACAAAGAAATATTCAAATTTACCCCTACTTAGATGACTGCCTTATTCAGGCAGACAGCCAGGAAAAGCTGCTCAAAGACCTGGCCTTTGTAAAGGACCTACTAACCTCCCTAAGGTGCACAATCAACGAAAAGAAATCCAAACAGGTACCCACCAAAAGGATAATCTTCCTGGGAGCAAGTCTGGACACAGCATCTCAGATGGCATGCTTTACACCAGAGAAACAAATTTTCCTATCAGCCTACTTTTCTTAACTGGCCACCAGGCCCCAGCTTTCTGCAAGGAAAATCCTTAAAGCCCTGGAGTTCATGGCCTCATGCATACTCCTCATTCCGTATGCCAGACTGCATATGAAGAAACTTCAATGGTACCTAAAGAGCCTTTGGTGTCAACATTCTCGACCTGGAAACTCTTCTGCCTATTATTCCTTGCCTGAGGAAGGAATTTCTTTGGTGGGCAACAGCCTACTCCCATAACAAGAGACTGCCCTTCTCCCCACATCCTGCTGCCCAGACCCTCACCACAGACGCATCAGACTATGCTTGGGGTGCGCTCTTGGATGGCAGGTGCATACAGGGCCAATGGAACCGCCAGCAACTCCCCCTGCACATCAGTCAAAAAGAGATGATGGCTGTGCAACAGGCCTTGATATCTTTCAAACCCCTTCTCTCTCCAGGGGTTCTCCTGATCAAAACAGACAATGCCACTGTGATGTGGTACATCAACAAGCAGGGAGGGACTCACTCCTACCCGCTGTGCAGCCTGGCAGTGACCTTTTGGTCCACAGCCTCTTCCATGCAAATACACCTTTTAGCTCAATACCTGCCAGGCTCTCTCAACTCTCTGGCAGACCAATTAAGCAGAAAGCTCTTGGACCCCCACAAGTGGCAGCTCAACAGAAACACCTTCTTCCTAATAACTCGGAAATGGAGAACCCCGAAGTTCGACCTCTTTGCTTCCCACTCCAACCATCAGCGCAGCAAATTCTGCACCAGGGAGCATCACTGCACGGCTTGGAAAGTGGATGCCCTGTTATTCCCCTGGGTAAACTTCTGGGTCTATACCTTTCCTCCCCTACCCCTCATTCCCAGGGTACTGCTCAAAATAAGGGAGGAAAAACCAAGGACCATTCTCATAGCTCCAGACTGGCCCAGACAGCACTGGTACCCCTTGCTGTGCAGCCTGTCCCCACTGCCTCCATGGAGTCTTCCTCTGATCCCAAACCTCCTAACCCAGAGGGAAGGGGAATTCATGCACCCCAATTGCAGACACTCAGTTTGGCAGCTTGACTTATACCCTGAACCCTGACCAATCTGCCATCCTCAGTAAACAGTTTCTGGATGTTATCTCTGAGCCCAGACGCACTAGTACCAGAAAGTCTTATGCAGATAAATGGAAAAGGTTCTGCACCTGAATCCAGGCTAAGGGGGCCAATACGTCATAGCCCTCCATTCCCTCTCATCCTGGATTACTTAGCTGACCTACTACACAGTGGTCTCTCATTCTCTATAAAAATTCATGCCTCTGCTGTTTCTGCTCATTTTCCCACTGAGCGGCCTCTTTTTTTACACCCTCTGATTAAACGGTTCCTCAGAGGGGCTAGCAACTTGTGGGCCTCCAGAAGGGCACCAACGCCATCTTGGGACCTTAACTTTGTCTTGGAAAAGCTCACCCTGTCCCCTTTCTAACCAGCTTCTTCTGCAGAGCTAAAATTTCTCTCCTGGAAAACAGCCTTCCTCCTGGCCATCGTCTTCCATGCAGAGAGGGTACCTTCTTTCCTAACCCCCAAAAACAAGGAGGAAAGGATTCTGCACTCTCTAGATGTGCACAGGCAGCTCAGATACTATCTGGACAGGGCTAAACCCTTCAGAAAGTCTGATCAATTGCTGGTTAGCTTTGCTTCAGGGGCAGAAGGCAAAGCCATCTCCAAGCAAACCATTTCCAAATGGATAGCACACTGCATCCATTTCTGCTACAAACAGCATAGCAAGCCTCCTCCCAAGGGAGTCAGGACACACTCCACCAAAGCAGCCTCCACCTCTGCAGCTTTCCTCAGAGGAGTCCCCACCAGGGACATCCTGGAGGCTGCCACCTGGACATCTGCTCACACTTTTACCAAGCATTACCACCTGCCTCTCTTCTCCAAATCTAGGGCAGGGTTTGCCTCTGCAATCTTGCAGGGCATGCTAGCCAGCCTCTAGCTTCCTGGACTGCCTCCACCCATTTCCTCAGCTTTGGGAATCTACCCAATTGTGATGACTGCAACAGTGAAACACGAAGAACATAGTACAGTTGTGTACACTTATAAATGTAGATGTTCGAGTGTATTCACTGTTGCAGTCCTGGTTTCCCTCCCTCCAGCCCCCTTTCTCCTTTTGTTACCATTCTTTCTTGTTCTCCTTTCCTTACAAGGGACATATTGGAATTTATTTTTCACTGGTGGGGTTCTTCCAGCAGAGCCTGGCCTCCTCCTTTGGGGGCTCCTGACAGGTTAAGACAAGAAAAACTGATGTAATGGCGTTGGCTGCCTTCCTTTATACCACTGATGACCTGACGTCAGTTCTCAAGTGACAGCAACTGATGCAGAAATACTAAGTCTCTGGTATTCGGGCAGGCCGAGGGGCTTCCCTGGCAGGGATAACCCAAATGTGATGAATACACTTCAACATCTACATGTATGGTAAGTGTACACAACTGTACTTTTTCTATCATCCTGTAAGGGAGAAAAGTGATAATTTTGCAAGTTCAGAACAGAGAAACTCTGGATGTGGTGCTTACTTCATAGGTACTTCATAGCATAGTAGATATGTGGGTCACTTCAGAGGTACTTTATGTTGTATTTCTTTGAGTTGCTTGGTAACTTGCAAAGGTATCATTGTTAGGTGCCCTGCCAGCCCATGGTCTTGTGAACATTATGACACCTAATTTTTGTTAATAAATAAATAAATATATATATATATATATATATATATATATATATATATATATATATATATTTTTTTTTTTTTTTTTTTTAGTTTGCTGCCTTGAAGTCTGTTAACAAGTCTTTGCAAATACATTGGGTTTTTAAGAAGGTAAAATTCAGATCAACAGGTATACATTGATATTTGATTCACCTTTTTGCTGTTAAAGAATTTCGACACTGAAGAAAATCTTTTTGATTTAAAAGATGGGGAGCAGTTTGGCAGACCTACTGAATGCCCAAAAGTTGAGGTCTGCTATTGAGAGTTGCATCTTCTTCAGCTGAGGGCTAAGGCCTTTTGGATTTAGCCTGCTGTCTTAAAACTTTCCCAGGAGAATCACGACCCATTTTCAGATTTCCTTAACACTCATTAGTAATCATATCAGTAAATGACCACTGGCTACTGCTTGTTGCAGTGCATACCTCTCATCCTCGTATTGCAATAATTCTGGACAAAGCCACAAATACCTTTCAGAGGTTAAAAAGAGGCCCTAAGTCTGGGACCGGTATTGCTATAAAATAGCTAGGATAAACAGATTTTGCATTAGCATACATTTTACAAATGGTATGAAGGCTGAAACTCAAATGTTTGTAATTTAGTGACTTCGGTCTTCAGTGATTTGCAAAGTGTTTAGGTGAACACCACTTCTGGGAACACTATAAAATTTGCATTATCATTAATCCTTCTACGCTGAATGGTAGAAGTAAGTTGTACAGGGTTTTTCTTTTGTGCCTATCCCCCCCATTCCCAGCTGGGCTTCAGAGTCCCGCTAATGGCAGGGAGACTAAAAATAAAGCTTTTCATGTAGACTGGGAATCTTCAAGTACCTTTTCCAAGATGCCCTATTCCGGGGCTTGTATTTCACACTCTGGTAGCTAAAGCTTCGTTAGTAATGGCGATGTTGGGAGGAGTTTTTTTTTCCTTCCATTCAGTAGAGCATGTCTTCAGTAGCTGCTGAGCCTGAGCTCAGGAAGCATTTGACAGCTCATTGCCCATAATCTTCTAGGTGTTTTACAACCTGTAGGTCCTTCTGTTTTTTGGAATTACTGTACTGTGATGTGGCAGTTTTTTATGCAGCCATAGCATGTCACCCCATCTGCCTTCCCCTGGTATCATCAGGACAGTTAGAGCACCTTCTTTGCCCAGTTTTAATGCTTATTGTCCATGAGTTTCCCAACAGGGCCCTGTTCAGACTCCATTTTCTTTGAGACTGTTGATTGACCCAAAGCCATCAATGTCGGTAGAGCTACAGCTTTCAGTGTTGACCCTGCTAGCATCAATATTGCCATCAATAGCAAACATTTTAATGTCTTTACCTTCAATGTTGGGGTGACCTTCAAACTTGGAGCTGGATTCCCACTTCTGTTACGTTCAGCATCTGTCCTGGACCCTTCAGGATAAGACTATACCATCCCAGGGATTGGACTTTGTTTTCAAAATCAGTGCCCTTGGCATCGTCCCTGAGGCTGAATAGTTCTTGATCATCAGGGTGGGGGTTATTTACTTTGATCCCAGGGCTGGCACCAATTGGCTTTGGTGATGATTTGTCAGGGTCAGTGCAGATTTTGTGGATATTGGCATCAATAGCTGTTCTTGTATTAACAAGGTAGACCTTCCTCCTTCTTTCTTCTTCAGTCCTAGCTTCCTTCTTGGTATCAATCCAAGGATCACCTGTGCCTGTTGTCTCACAGCCATTCACCATCCCTCTCCTATATAGGACAGAGGGGTTGCTGAGCGTTGGCAGGATGCAGCTGTCAGATCAAGACAAGAGCAGGCTTCTTCATCCTCAGGCCTCATCACTTCCAAGGACAGAAACAAAGGAAAGATGCAAAAAGAGACATTTTGAATCACACCAAGAGTTTCAAGCCTTGGATACTGACAAGACAAGGAAGCCAATTTCCCTTCATACTCACCAGGTGACCCCAGATTTTAGGGAAATAGTGGAAAATGAGAATTCCCTTTTGCCCCATGGTGCCTCTTGCAGGAGGTCTTCCTGTTTCCTAAGTTTATCTTGAGTAATTCCTCTGGCTGTCAAGGTGGGTCATCTGGTGGTAGTCTGTATAGCATAATCCCTATGTGGTGTCCCATGTCCCCCAGGAGGCCAAACAGGACCCATATTCTTCCCATGTGCCTGATGTATTGGTCACAGACCTCATAAACAGACTCCAAAGTTGTGGGGGCTACCTTGAAAAAGGCTCCAACACTGCAGATGTCCTTCTGTTCTCATGTTACAGTATTCTCACTTTTGGAATCCTCTACCTCTAGCGACGTGAACGTCCAGCTCCTCTACCAAAACTTAAGCCTGGTTGCTTGACAGCTGCGGGAGACGTCACACACAGGGATGTAAACTGTGGGCCATAAATGTGACGTCCACATGCACAGACTTCAGAACTTCTCTGTTACAGTCGAACGTCTGCTTGCTAGTTGCAATTTATTTATTGAGATTTGATTACTGGGAAAGTCTGATTGGGTAGAGGCTCATTTTCAGTTGACACCTGGGGAGAAAAGCTCCAAATTATTACAAAACATTTTAAGAACAATAATTTTACAGTCTTTAAAAATAAAACAAAAAAATCTACAGTTTAAATAATTATAACAAATTAGACATAATATAAAAACATTGGTTAAGAATTGATTCAAGGTATATGACATTTTTAATATTTAGAGAAATTGTAGACAGTTTGTAGAGAAATTAAAGGTAAGTTAGTCTAATACAAATAGGAATTGCAGTATGAAGTGAGGAAAAACAGGCTTATGGTATATTTAGAAAGAAAGTCAAGTAAGATAATTGGATAGTGGTAAGGAAGTAAGTGGAGAAGGGAGAGTAAGGAGGTATGTGGAATGCAAAGGTTCTTGTTCACATTTAGGGTTCTAGTTTATCCTGATTGTGAGCAAGACCAGTGCCAGATTTTAGTTAGGAAGTCTTTCAGAGTGGTTTTGAAAGATGGGAGGGTGTAGACCTGATGGATACAGGTAAGGAATTCGGGCCTTAGCAACCTTGTACAGATACCAGCTCTCCATCAACCTAACAAGAATTCTTATGTGTTGGAAAGGTTAGAGAAGTGCATTTCCTCTTCCTGTATTCTACTTGTGGGGGCTGTATATTACTTCTCCTATTTGCTTTGATTCCAGGGAGATTCTTGGTCGACTGTACTAACCAGTTTATGGATGGGGTTGCCTTAAGAGAATTAATAATTAAGAAAATAAATAAAATCAGATGCCAGATATCAACTGTTTCACTGATTGCCAACTTAGCTGTTATTGTAGTTTGCACATGGTTTTGGCTAGGGTGGCAAGGGCTGAAGATGCTATACATTGTTTTGCCTGACCTTGCCTAATCAGTTTTACTATGAAACCAATGCCTACTTTATGACTGACTCTTTTGTTTGGGCCTTACTTTTCGATCTAACAGTTAAAGCCAAGCTTGAAAAACACTAATTGCTGCTGTTCATCACTTTTTTTCAAAAATGCAGTGAAGTCTATGCCAACTTTGTTCCCAGCAAGGCCAGAGGCAGATTTTCCAGGAAATGCCAACCTGGAATTGAGAATTTCAGAGTAGCTGTTAGCTTAGAGATAACAAGAGTCAGCAAAGCAATCAGGGGTGCCACAGTTCCTTTTCCAGGGGCCAGCAGACTGTCCCTGTGACCTTGATTGACCATTCCACTCTGCAGGAAGTCAGGAATGTACTGACCCTTCATTTTTCTATGTGGATGGTCATTACATGGGAAAAGTGGGTAAGGACAGTCATATCCAGAGGCTACAATACAATATCCCCCCCCCCCCCAGTCACAGTCCCTTACCCTCACTGATGTCTCACCTTGTGAAAAGTCAAAGTCTACTGAAAGAAAAGTAATGCTAATCCTTATCAAATGAGCCATCTAAGAAGAAGATATGACCAGAAAGGGCTAGGGTTTTCAATTGACATTGCTGTTTATACCAAAGAAAATCCAGGACCGTGGACACATTCTTTACCAAAGTGGCCTGAACCAGTATATACTGAAAACGTCTCTCTGAATGGTCCTGGTGCATTCAGTCCCTTCCCTGATTGTCAGAATTATACTGGACATGCTGTTTTGACCTCAAGGACACCTGTCTTTGAATTGCTTGACTCTAGGAGGTTTGCATTTTCTAAGAGTGTCCAGTTACCTTCAATTCTGGATGTTATCATTTGATTTACCACAGGTCACAGGGGGTTCATTTCAAATGCATGTCCATTGTTGCAGTGAACCAAAGGCTGTGAGTTGTCAAAATTTTTCCCCTGCTTTGATTACTGGCTTCTGGCTGCTCCAATCATGGAAAGTCTCACAACAGTGGAGTCGTCCCTTCTGACATTTTCAGTCTTGGAATCGCACTGAATATCACAAAGTTTGTTTGTTCCCATACAGTAGATCAGATTCATTGGCTATATGGTGGGCACTCTGTCTTGCTGAGGTTTTCTACCAGTGGATAGTATTTTACCCTCAAAACTACACATTTTTTATTTTATTTCATTTTATTTTTTTTTTTTACATCTTGCAGAATCAAACTCTTCTGGCTGCTCTCTGCCTTTGGCCCCTGGAAATAAAAGCAGTCAGACTATATATTGTTCCTAGTATCAGATATAAGAGAGTAATTTAGTGGACCTTGAAGGTTCAGTGCGATTAGTTGTATATTCCTTGACCTTCCCAGTAAAACATTCCCATAAATGCATGGAATATTTGGGTTGGTTGCATGAGTTCCAACTTGATAATAGGCACAAGCTCTGATTCAAGTTATGGCTGTCATCATGGATACTTCTACTTTAAGGTAGAGAGGGGCATTTTAAAGGCAGACAATCCAAGATGTTTGGTCACAGACAGGGGCCAGTCTGCATATAAATATTTTGGAAGGCAACCAAATGTTGGGACCCGCTAGAGCAAGCCCCAAAAACGTGGAGACTGACAGTACAGACTTACATATACAAAGTCTTTGATGCCATTTCTCAGAATATTCCCCTTTTTCTGAGGTATGACTGTCTCTTGAGTTGGTATATATAATTTTGGGGGTGTATGGGGGACTGCAGGAGTTCTTGCCCCTTCCAAAAAAAGTTTAAAGGAGAAGAATGATTTTAGAGACTCACTATTCCCCCCAATTTTTTTTTTCGGTTTGTCTGCACTCAGTATTTAGACTGCCAAGATTTCAATGGGGAGCCATTTTGGAAACGAGGGCAGTCCTCCTCCTCATTCCACAGCTTTCCTGACTCCCTTTTCCAAGGCGCTGCTGCATTCCGCAGTGACAGTATGTCTGTGGTATACTGCATCAACAAGTAGGGGGGGGATCCACTCCTTTGTTGGGAAGCCATGAAAGTTTAGGAGTGGCTATGACTAGCAATTTCTGTCTGAAACCCAATCATGTCTGAGATGAAGCCAGCTTTTTAGTGGATTGATTCAGTGACTTCTGATGCTACACAAGTGATTTTGTTTCGCTCTATCATGGATGATATTAAGTCACTGGGAAAACATTGCTGTGGTTGATTTTGCATCCCCAAGAGATACTAAATATGGCAACTTATTTTCCCTTATTCCTCGGTCATGAAGGCATCTTTGAGATGCATTTGCCCAGAAGTTGCCTTTGGGACTGGTTCCCCCATCTTTCCTGATTCACAAGTTTCTACTGATGGCAAAAGTATTTTTTTATACCTCCTCCTTTGTGGCCCTGGCAGGTGTGGTTTTCCCCGATGTAACTTCATATTCTGTAGCAGTCTGTCCACATGAGGCCCTTCAGAATCCCCTAAGTCACCATCTGGCAAACCTCATGTGGGCCTTCATACCTTATTAATGAAAGTTTTGGTTTCTTCAGTTCCAGTGATGACCAGGATACCTTCTTATCCAGAAAGAGTGTTTTAAATATTGATTTGTTTAGGGAGCAGTGGCTAGAAAGACTTGCAGAAATGGACTTGTTTTTTCAGTCTGCGCCACTGGCAGGACCTTGGACATGTTTAGTGTTTTTGTTCTTGCTATCCTTAATTATTTGTCTGAGATACTGGAGGTGTTATATTAGACTTTAAAGGAAAACTCAACCCTGAAGCTCACAAAGGAGTTATTGAATCTTTTTTTCTTTGCTCTAGTAATGCATCAGATTCACTCTAAGCATGTCGCATTGTATTTAAACATTTTGGAATAAAATGGCCATCATAGGGCCTAACATGTAAATAAAATTTTGTTTTACATCTTCTCCTTCTGGTACCTAGAATTTATTTCAAGTTCCCTTTTTATTTGTAACGTTGGGCATTAAGAAGGGAGTTGTTTGTTCCCAATTGTTTTCATTTTTACCGTAAATTAACATTATCTGTGATGGTAAGTCAGCTGCTGTTAGACAATTTGCAGACGTTTTAAAGCTTCAACAAAATACAGTAGCTGTATTGGCTTAATTTTGCCCCTTTTGACAAATGGTTTACTGTCTTGACCATCCCTTTCACAAGTGCCTTGCACTGATTTTACTATCAATGCCTTTGATGTCTACTAGCAAGGAACATTTATAATGTTTTTTGTTCCCTGCCATCTCTGTGGCAGTCCTGTCTACAGTGCCTTTGTGATTTTGCTTTATTCATTGATTCTTGGTGATATTTTCTCGCTACTGTATTGTTCTCTTGCAGTGACAGTGCTTTGTAAGTGCTGATTTTTAATGGCATGAGTTAATCAGGTGGCCATTACAAAGTATGTATGTGCTGGCAGGCCGCAGGTGCAGCTGTAGTGCCATCTAGGGAGCAAGTAGCAATATTGTGGTATAGACAACAGCAACGTATATGTGTTCCGTGAGCCTTTGTTTCCTTTTTTAAACATTGTACTGTAGATACTATGAACAAGTCATAGAGACTGTCACACTGAACTGACATTTTTGGTCCTCCCACACAGCTGACCATCAGCTTTTCCCATTGCAGTTATCCTTCACGGGGTCTGCCTACTCTTCCTTAACTCTGGTGGACTCTAGCTGCAGGGTTGGGGCTGGAAAGGAGCATAAAGGTGCTTTGGGACTGTGCATCATATGCTGTTTGGGAAGTATTTTTTGTGTATGACCTACTCTCGATTCCCATTGCTTTTCCAAGTATTTTCAATGGGCAGTCATTTGATGGTGTATTATCCATTCTCTATAGCAGCAGAGCCAGTGTTGCCCTCTGCCCCTCTTTGGATCACACCCTTAATTGTCTCTTGCCTCACCCAGGGATCATATCTAAGGAATGCCATTATGGCCTCTGCTGCCCAGAAGATGGGCATTTCCATCCCTCGCTACCAGTACCTCAGATGCCTGAGCTGTTAATTGAACTTGGGTCACCTGTACCGTAGTTAGAGATTAATCTAGCTATGCCATGGTGTTGGCGCGGAGATAAGTTTTTGTTGCTGTGACGTTATTAGTGCATACAGATGATGATTTTGTACTGTTGAGTACTTCACACCCAGTAGACATGCGCACACTGGAGAATCTTCACAATTGTCCGCTTGCATTTCAGGTTTTAGCATTATAAGGAGGGACAAAAAAACAAAAAGAAGAGAGAAAACCTTGGCCCTAAACAAACAGTGATCCAAGACAAAACCCAAGTAAAACCCAGTCAGCAAAGAGACTGAAAAAGCTTCCAAGTTCACTCAAAAAACATCAGAACTCCAAATCAAACATAAATGAATTTGTTTTATAACGTTAAGCGCTTTCATCCCCTTAACAAGCAGGGACTTAATCGGAACTGATTAAAAAAAAAAAAAAAAAAAAAAAAACTCTTACAAATATTAACCCTAATTAACAGGAAATCATGCGACTAGAACAGCAACTCAAGATAACCTAACGTAATACTAATAATTTGTGTTATGACAATGTTAAAAAACATAAAAATGTACATTAAAACTATATTTAGAATGAAGACTGTCACAATTTGGCAGCCCGTAAGTTTAACACGCATCATCATTTATTCCTGGATAAACACTTGCATCAAGCTTAAGCTACTATAATTCACGATATTCCAACCTGTGTTCCCAAGCCCTACCTCTCACCTTTCATGTTACTGTTCTAGTACAAAAAATAAAACTTTTTATGCTCCTTGTATTCTAAGGTATGTTTGAAGTGTGTACTGTTCTTGTTATGGTTCTTTATGTCATAATAATGTTCATAAATGCATTTTTTTAAAACCCACTTTGTTTTGCCGACATAAAACCCATGGCAAAAACACAGAAAGCAATGTACACAACTCCAAAGGTACTGCAATCATATGTACACTTCAGTCTAAACTCATAGTAGGAACTTGTCAGTTTCAAAACTTGCCTTTCGTAAATGTACTTGCATTGCCGGCAGCAACCACACTTTGTCATCCCTTGCTTTTTCCAGTGGTGGTTAAACTACTACCTCTTTTGAACCTTTCTTTAAGATTCATGTGCCTCTTACAGACAAAGTGAGGACCATTGCGAAGAACTTTGCTAACATCAGGGTCATAGTCAATCACTTTTCAGTTGTTAGTAACTGTCTGATTTTACTACTACAGTTTCCATACTTCCATAGTAGATTTATAGTTGGTAGTGTCAGACCTACATGTAGCAGTGGTGTCCTTTTTTTTTTTTTTTTTTTTTTTTTACATGTTTCATTTAACAATTTAATCAGGTATCTTCTGGTAATGAACATGTCAATCAGTTTGTTAATCACCAGCATGAAGTGGTCATCCTCTCAAACTATTCAGGACACCCGTACCATCTGCCCCCTTAAGACTATTTTTGGCATAAAGGGTGGTTACTAGAAAAATGCAAGTGTGTTGGAGAACGTAGGCTTTCTATATAATCTGGAGTTAAATTTATAATGATGGAAATCTTTTAACAATGTTGCATCCAGATAGTTAATGCTTTCCACAGAGCATATGTAGGTAAATTTCAAGAAATCAGTAGTAGAATTAAGGTATGGAATAAAATTTTCTGAGTTACACTAACTTTCCGTATTATAAGTACATCATCTAAAGAGCGTAAAAATGTGACTATATTGACAGTTGTATTCGGATTTAAGAACCTGTGGTTGCTTCCAATACCGTAATATTAAATTGGCACATAGGGGTGCAAATGCTGCCTGCATTGCAACACCTGCTGTATCTACTTGAAATACTCCCCCTCAAAGTATAAGAAATTAATAAAGAAGCACTGCTTCCATTAATTCTATGAGTATATTAATGTCCCTGTTCTCAAGATTTTTAATCGTGAAGCAGGCGTCTTTAAACCATTACAAACCAATATAGTGGGGATACAAGAAAATAACTGCATTGATAGCAACTAAAAACCATTCATCATGGTAAAACTCATCTAATGTTTTTAAAAAAGTGTTTTAAAGTGCTGTCAGTGTAGCAGATGCCTTTGATCCAGCTGCTGTCAATATTGGTTACATGGGGGTGGGGGGATCACCAATGCTGTTGTGGATTTTAGGGATACCAGAAATGTCTGGAATTAATAGATGGTCAACCCTTGAAAACGTGTACAGCTGATCAAGTAAATCCTTTTAAATATATATATCAGTCTTCTAGTAAGAAATGTTAGTCTCATTCTTAGAAACTCGTACATTTTGCAACTCATTAAGTATTTTACATTCTAGTTGCATAATTGATCCCATCCATTAGGACAACACCACCACCTTTATCCGGCTTAATAATTCTTACATCTCACTGTTTTACAAGTTCCTTCATTAAACAGAGATCATCTTTGTCCAAATTTGCCCCAACTATGAATCAGTGTTGTTGCACCCATCTCCTTAACTTTCTCAGAAAATATTTCAAATAATTAGAGAGCTGGATGTTTGTGGTTGGTTACAAGTACTAGGTCTGCAGTAATTGCTAACATTCCCGCTGTTAGTGGGCTAATTATGAAACAATATCTTTAAATTCATTTTTCTTGTATAGAGCTTAAGGTCAGTCACACCAAGTCTGCTGTATCGTAATTAAACTTCAGAACAAAAGTGAACCCTTTTCTAAACAGACTAAAATATCTATCATCAATAATCAAGTGACGAAAATTATACGTCTTGAAGCCATGGTGTTCATGTACAATAGAAAGAGAGTAGTCCTTGGCAAAGGGTAGGTGCACAGTCAGTCAAATCTATACTTGTTCTATTAAGAAAAACCTCACTAAAATGAGTACCCTTAGTTAATATCTGAACTTCTTGGGTTGGTTCCTGTGCATGTAATTCAAACACTAATAAATGGGATTGTCTTGATTTGATGTTCTAGTCACATGATTTCCTGTTACTAGGCTTTAAATGTTTGTAAGAAGAGGTTTTTTTGTTTGTTTTTTATCACTTCTGATGAAGTTCCTGCATGCTAAATGGACAGAAGCGCTTAACTTTATAAAATAAATTAATCTCTGTATGTTTTGGTGTTACCGTGTTTTTTGAGTGAACTTGGAAGCATTTTCAGTCTCCTTGTTGACTGGGTGTTACTTGGGTTTTGTCTTGGTTTATTATGAGGAGGGGCCAGAAATTAGAATAAACTTATGATTTATTCAAGTGCAGTTTTTGACACTTTAATTGGAGGTATGCCCCAGGTTTAGTTCTTCATTTACATTAAACACAATAAGAATGACAAGCATTTGTATAAAGTTACATTGCAATTGAAAAGTAATAAATGAAAGTAAAAAGTGGTGTTTTGTGATGTAAAATTTGTTTCCATGTGTGCAGTTCCTCACCAAAGCGTAATGTATAATTTTATTTTTTAGTGATGACAAAGAGTGCTGCTGAGCTAAGGGACCTTGTTGAAAAACTTGTCACTGAAGTCCAGGGTAAGCACCTTTTCATATTTTGTAGCTTGGATTAAAAACATTAATGCAGGAAACTGAGCAATACAGTGCTCTAAATGTGCAAGGCAGTTGAAGAAATTTCTAGGCTTGCATTAAGTATTGTAGGGGGTAAAGTTAATGTCTGTGACCTTTAACTGGATTGTATGAAATGTTAAATTGTTTTTCCCGTCGTATAGTAGAGCCACTGTTTGGTTGCAGTAGACCTCTTTTAATTCGAAGGATGATTTTATTGCTACCACTTCAGTCATTGCCAGGCTGTTTAGACATAAGTTCAAATAGTTTGGTGAGTGAAAGGATGCTCCTTTGAGGAGACTCAGCAGGTAACCTGCAAGTATTTTAAATGCTAACATGTTCATCAAAATATATTTCAGCACTTTATCTCTGTAACTATAAACCATCCTTGACAGCATCAGCAGGCCACGTGGAACACAGTTATTTGACAGGATCTGTTTTTCCAGTGTGTTCTATTTTTTTTCACTCATGCAGAAAGAGGCTGTTCCATAGAAGGCCGAGTGACTTTATTCCTAATGTAGCTGACAGCCAGAAAAACAAAGTGGAGCAGGATGGAAATTGGCCTGTCAGAGTGGGGTGAAAGTCAGCTTATCAGAACTGTTTTCGTTTCAGTAAATTCTTAAATGACTGTATTGCTGCATCAGGGAGGCAGTACTGGAAGTAATGTTGGCCTGTTGTAGAATTCTTCAGTGGTCAGTTTAGCAAAATCCATTTCGGAATTCCCTCTCCTGTATAGTGGGTGCTTCCCCTACATACCCTCTACTACTGATCAACCCGGATATTACTACACTATGGGGCAAAAGGGGTATTTTTCATACTGCGTAGGGTTTCATGACAGCTATCATAGCAAGCACAATTTTTGAGACATACTTTGTTAAACCTGAGCTTGCAACTAGCACCACACCCTTTACTTATTGTAGACTACTCTCTGAGGTTACATTTTTTCTGAGGGAAGGAGCAATGTCTGGGCAAGTTGGTTGTGAGATGATGTTTCCTTAAAAGGACTCCATTCAAAGAACAACATTTTGGCAAAAAAAAAAAAGTAAGTTTTGCACAATACTTGCAAAGCATGCATAACTCCCATCATGTTTCCATGGGTGACAGTGGAAATGTATTGCTGTAGAGGATGTTGTGTAATATGCAGCAGTCCTTATTCCTTCCCCTTTTATAAGAACACCACCTGAACGTATAATGTTGTGGCAAGTTCCTTTATGATTTGTAGACAGCCAGTCTGTTTGGAAACCAGCCATTTGCATTTTGTAAGTTTAAGTTGCACTTCATCCAAAGAGGCATTATGCTATACTTGGTTTTGGAAACAGCAAAGATATAAGCAACTTTAACAGTCAGCTGTGATAATGGGGTAAATACGGAAGATGGGTTGTCGCAGCATTGTGTGTGTGTGTGTGTGTGTGTGTGTGTGTGTGTGTGTGTGTGTGTGTCAGGACTGCATTCTTTATTGTCTGAGAGTTACTGTATTCTCTTTGGTTCAGACCTACAGAGCTTCCATTAGGCCAGTATTTTGCATGTCCCATAAGTCATTTTAGGGGGTGGTAGCAAGTTATCGTCAGTCAGCAGAAAGGATTGCACCAGAAATGGCTCTTACTTTGTGCTGTTCTTTGCAGTAGATCCAAGTACTCTGATGGCTTCCTGCTGCATGCAATGGTATGCATCAAATTTCAAACAGACTTTGCCTCTTTCCCACTAAATAAGCATTTTTTATATGTGATGACATGTTGTTTATTTGTTTTTGTTAACTGAGTAGGCGGTCTATCATAGGGAAACCTTTTTGTTTTGGCCATGACCATAGCAGTTTGGCAAGTGCATACTTGTGCTATGGATCCATACTGTTAAAGGTTTAATGTAACTAAACATATGCACTCTTAAAAGGATAAATCAGTTTGATAGTGTGAGGTATAAGGCACATGTATGCATGTGTATTGACAAAGTAAAGAAACAAGTCATGACTAGTGACGTAGTGAAGTAAGCAAAAGGGTTGTACTACTTCTAATTAGGTACTTTGCTACTGTGTCTAAATAATAGTATTACTTGTGCTTATTTAAATTACTGTTTCTACAGAACTAACACAATAGAAGCAGCAGGGTCTAACAATGTCCTAAAGTACGGGTAACATATTTACAGGTTAAGATGTATCTACCAATTTGAATATTTTATTACAACTGATGAGAAAGGAGGGACACCGTTTTGATTTGGTGGATGCAGTGGGTTGTTTAGAGTTTGTTGCAGCTATCCTTTGATTAGAAAGTAGGTGCAGGTGTATTCTTGCTTTAGGTGCTCTAAGAGTCCTAAATAAAGAAGTATAAGGAGTCTTTTCACACATCTTCTGGGAGTTCTTTCTACTTGGCTGGAGTTATTTTAGTAAAGCTTTTCTCAACAATTTTGTATTGGGTAGAAGTGTGATCGTCTACATGCCCTAATGTAGTGTAGAGAAGATGTAATAGACAGTATATTATATATAGAAGAGCGGTAGTTCTTATTCAGTAGCTTAAAGGTAAGAGTGATGAGAAGTAGCGTGGCACTAGCTGGAAGTGGTAGCCAGTTTGCGTTAAGTGTTGCTGTGGTGGTCATTTCTAGAGTTTAGTTTAATAAGTATATAGGTTCTAGGTTAATGACCACTAGGGCCCTTACAAGCCTAGCTGTGCACCCCAGACCGTTTGGGTCCCGAGTATCATATGAGGGGGGTCATGTTAGTAGGCAAGTAGCTAAGGATTTGTAATTGGGTGTTAGTTAAGATAATTTGTTAAATTTATGATTTCCAGTCCACTTGTCAATGTTTTGTTTGAATGGGATCAGGAACGGGCCCTGTTTTACATGGATAGTGGAAATATAGATACTGTTTTCTGTTTGTTTGTTTTTTTGTAAGATGTAGGTGTTTGAGATGTTCTAAGTGTTTCTGTATTCCAGAAGGGTGTGGGCACATTAATAGCTAATGCACCGTGTTCAAGGGAGTGAGACTGTTAGAAACAAACTTTTACTGCAATTCATGAATTTATGGAGTTTACAAGGCAGAGTCGGCCAGTGAACCATAGCCACCTTGCCAGTAGCAATCATTGTAGGGCAACAGCTGCATCCAAGGGTTTGCCTTAAAGTTAAGATATCCTTCTGTTTATAAGTAATGGTAGATTATTCCAAAATTGGGGAAAGCACCAAGTAATAAATCTGTCCTTCCAACATGTCTTATTTATTTGTGGATGAAGATTCAAGTCTGTAGATCAGGTGTTTGAGAATCCATTTGTTTTGTGGAGGTGCGGGAGACTGAGGATGGTTGGATCCTTAACAAGACTGGAACCTGGACTAAATTACCATGCAGAGGTCCGTAAGAGACAGAGTAATAGGGATTAGGGATAGGGCTTCAAGCCTCTCTTGTTCAGAATAGACTTAAAGGATCTATCACTAGGTCCAGATGTTTATACCGGGATATCTAAGCTACTTTATTGCCATTTAGACCTGATATTGTTAAGGGGCTGGTTTTGTGAGATGTTCCAAACAACATAAGTGACAGTTTTAATATTACTGAGCATTATGCAGTTGCTAGAGATCTGGTGACAAACTAGATTGCAGTATCTCTTTCAGCTATTTTTGTATTTGTGCTATAGTGGTTCTTGACCTATGAAGAACGTCACCCTTGTGCAGAGTTACTGGTGATGGGTGAATGTTGGTAATGGTATAGAGAATAGGGCTGGCTACTGACCATTGGGTACACTGGTTGAGAAGATATTTTCATTTGAATAGTCTGGTTACCTGTCTGCACTTTGAAAGCTTTTATTGTGGTAGTTCTAAAGTAATTTGACATATTTGACCTGAATCCTAGAGGATATACCTTTTATTTTCATTTGAAATCCGTTTACCTGTCTGCACCTTGAAAGCTCTTACTGTGGTAGTACCAAAGCAGTTTGACATATTTAAGCTGAATCCTGGAGGATTTAGCTTTCTTTCTGTCAAGGTCACCTATGGATCCAGAATATGCAGGTGATTTGGACTGATTCATGTGCTCTTGGAAAGGCCCAAACAGCAGGGAGCTTGATGGAAGTCAAGAACTGTAGGATGTTACTCATACTTTAATCTCACCATGTCAAGTGCATGTGTTCTAGGTTATCCATACTTTTTCCCCATCTTTAGTCCCATTTGTATCACTTCAGAACCATCTTGAGGCCCTTAAATAGTGTTCATAGGTTCATACTAGGCTATCTGCCCTAGGGCATTTATAAGCCTAGCCAGAGTGTGTTTGGCTTTCGCCACCCATTTTAAATTAATTTTGCTGTGCCCTTTTTCGAGGTTAGTATACTGTGCCTCTGTCTAACAGTGACACAGAAGTGATAAACCTACGATCTCCCATCCACTCATCAAGATTCCTCTTGAAGAGAGTCAATGAGGGACTCTGCCTAACCTGGACTGGGATTTTATTCCAGAGTGAAGGGAGCCTCTGGGTTATGAATCTGTCCCTCCAGCATGTCCTATTTATTTCAGTGCTGAGGTTCAAGTCTCTCGAGCGCGTGGCTCGATGGGATTTGGATTTTCTGAGGTGCAGCATGTCCATTAATTCCAGGTTGGACATGGCTTTATACGTCAGGCACAGATCGCCTCTGAGCAGGCGGTATGCCACCGAGTAGAGCTGGAGTTTCTTTAACCGGGCAGCATATGGCATCTGTTTGAGCCCTTTGATCCTCTTCGTGAGGTACTTGTGGGGTCTTTCCAGTTGCTGCAGGTGTCTGGTAAGGTACATCCCAAAAGGGGCATTGTACTCAATTATGGGCCTGATGAGGGTTAAGTAAAGAGGGACGATGACCTCCCCTGATCTAGTGTGAATCTCTTCATGATTAGGTGGGCTATATAAAATGTTTTTCTAACCACTTTGGCCATGTGGTTGTCAAATGAGAGATTGCTATCAACTTGGGTCCCCAGGTCCCTAATTACTTCTTCTGTACTTAATGGATTACCACCTATGTGGTAATTTGTGGGCACTTTGTTTTTGCCAAAGGGGTTGACTATACACTTTTTGGCGTTTAGCTTGAGGCCATGGCTCTGGCACCAGTTGTCTGTTTCTATGAGGCCCTTTTGGAGGATGCGTGTGTCGGCTGGAGAGTCGATTATGGCGCCCAGTTTGCAGTCATCTGCGAACTTGGTCAGCCACAGTCCTTCCATGTTGGCCTGTACCTCCGAGAAATATATACCGAACAAGAGAGGTCCCAGGACTGAGCATTGTGGGATGCCACTTGTAACTGGTTTGGAGTCTGGCATGGCTCCAGCAATTCTAACCATGTGTGTTCTGTCCTTGAGCCAGTTTGCAACCCATCTAGTGACATAGGGGTTTATATTTAAGCTGGTGAGCTTATCTATAATGCCTGAGTGGGGTATTGTATCGAAGGCTTTTGCGAGGTCCAGGTAGGCTGTGTGGACCACCTTCCCCTCGTTAATGGCCTTGGTGACTGTTAAGAAATCAACCAGGTTTAAGAGGCAGTATCTGCCCTTAACAAAGCCGAACTGGGTAGGATCCAGTGTCTGTAGGTCCCCAATATCTTTATTTATGAGGTCCATGATGATCTTTTCCATAGCTTTGCAGACCAAGCTAGTCAGGCTTTGCGCTGAACCTGTCAGCTAGGATGTTGGCAATGTCTGTGGGTTCGATGTATTTTTTGTCATTTTGGAGTAATTCTGAGCATATCTGGGAATTCCCACCCAGGTTCCTAACATAACTAAAGAAAGCCTTGTGATTATCCTTAGTGTCCTGTGCAATTTTTCTCTCAAAGCTGGCCTTAGACGATTTTATGAGTGCCCGTAGTTTTTTGCTAATACTGATCAGAGATGCCTTCTCTTTTTGGGATTTTGCTCTATCATGTAGTAGCTTCCTCCTTCTATTGTATAGTTTGTTTATGGCTGGGGTCCACCAGACCGGACGTCTGCCTTTGGAGGATTGGGTCTTGGTTTTATTTGGGATTGCATGATCCATGCATTCCTGAAGGTGTTCATAGAATGTGTTTATAAAGGATTCTGCGGTCAGGGCCGTATTTTCCACAGGCTCGGGGGCTTTGAAGGATTCCACCTCAGTTTTGAGGAGTGTGAAATTTGCTTTAGAGAAGTTTTTCACTGTGGTTTTCTGGACAGGGGGTGGGGTCGGGATGTGAATATCCAGTGAGATTAGTTTATGGTCTGATCTTACTAGTGAGGGATACACTTCTGGTCTGGAGCATAGAGTCCCCATGTTGGTGATGATCAGGTCCAGTATGTTTTCCCCTCTTGTGGGAATGGTAACACGTTGTTCCATAGCATTTGAGTTTATAAATTCTAGGAACCTTTGGGCTAGGGTGTTGGAGCTAGAGTAATGCTCCCAGTCTATGTTTGGGTAGTTGAAGTCACCCAATATAATGGTGTTTGGAGAGACCTTCATATTTTCCAGTGTTCTCAGGAAGGCCGAGTGGGGTTCCTGGGTTTGGGAGGGTGGTCTGTAGCAGGCTATAAACTGGAAGGCAGTTTTATCCACTGTTAGTTGCACATAGATAGTGTCTGATGCTTCGTGCTGTGCCACCAACCTGGAGGTGTGGGTATCGTTGACGAATATTGATACCACCCCCCCTCCTTTTGTGTTTCGGTCCAAGTTTTGGGGCCGAAAAGCATGGTATGAGGTATAACCTGGTAGTGCTGGGGTGCTCTCGGGAGCCTTGAACCAGGTTTCTGTTACTGCACAGATATCGATGTTCTCCATGCTAAGGAGAGTTTCAAGTGCATGCATCTTGAGGTTTAGACTTCTGGCGTTGAGTAGCATTACTCTTAGTTTCTTATCTCTTGTGATACCTATGGAGGTGGGTTTGTCTGTTGAGCCTTGCCTAAAAAAGGCACTATGGGGGAAGCAAGAGCCTCTGCCAATATCCGAAAGCCCAGGAGTGACAGGTGCAAGCCGTCCCTAGCGAAGCATTGTGGCTTGTCGAGCATGTCATCCCAGGCTGACAGGCATTGGATCCCCTTTGAATGACACCAATACTTAAGCCAGTTGTTGAAATTGATCATCTTGTCTTCATATTGTGGCATCATTCTTGGTGAGGGTAAGATGCTGCTCAAGGTCAGGGTCATACCGGCCTGGGCTACATGCTCAGAGAGGTCCTCTGTCTCTTTTCATGTAGTCCAGGGAGGTACGTCTCAGGTCATTCACACCAGCATGGACAATGACCGAGTCATATTTGTACTTGCCTTGGAGTGACCTGAGTGCTTGTGTTATGTGGTGGATCCTAGCGCTTGACAGGCAGTTCACCGTGACCTTCTCCTTGTTCAACCTGGTGAGCGGGACGTCAGTGTGCCTGACGATAGAGTCCCCTATTACAAGTGTATCAGGTGTGTTGTTTAACCTTAAGGGTTGTGACTGTTCGGCACACTGGCTTTGTGAACTATGTGTTGCGCGTGTTTTGTTTTGGGGTAGCGGTTGCTTGGGTGTCTGCTTTGGAGGTCTCTGCTGCTTAGGCAGATTTTTATTTAGAGCCTCCGAGTATGTTTTTGTGCGTTTGTGTTTGGTTTGCTGTCATGGTAGGTCTATGTGAGACTGGAATTGTAGTGAGTGTGGTTTCCTTCTCCTCCTGACTGGTTATGCCAGTACTGAGTTGAGAGAGCTTAGCTTCCAGTTTGACTATATGGTTGCATCTCTAACATGTGTTGGAATTTGTTGGGAGGAGGAGAGGGTTGTCTGTGTACATGAGGCAGTTGTAACATTGCCTCAAGATTCCCAGATTCACCAACTGGACCGGAGAGGAGATTGA
This sequence comes from Protopterus annectens, assembly GCF_019279795.1. Classification (NCBI taxonomy): domain Eukaryota; kingdom Metazoa; phylum Chordata; order Ceratodontiformes; family Protopteridae; genus Protopterus; species Protopterus annectens. The sequence continues at coordinate 1,708,329,780 of NC_056725.1, forward strand.
CAACTGACCTTTGGACATGCTAGAGTAGTATTGGGAATTCCTTTATAATTGAAAAAAAGGGCCAATGTGGGGAACAAGGTACTCAAGGGGAGTTTGTGAGGGTGTAGTGCTTTTAATTTTTTAGTGCTGACTTATATAATTGCTTTAGTGAGCAAGTGCCAGGTAACGTAAATGCAATGTGTTACAGGTAACTTAAATGCAAAAACGACAAACAGAAACTTTCTTTCAAGTGAAACAAGGAAATAAGTACAGTAAGTGATGCAGATATCACTAGGGATCCACAGAAGCGCTGAAAAGCCGCGTTTTAGGTGGAATTAGCATTTCAGGGAAATAAGCAAACAGACAAGCAGCATACAAACAAAGCTAGATTCAGCAGCCTGGATCTAGTCTATGCTACAGCAAACAAGGTGTACCAATTTCAGTAAGAAACAGTTCAAATATGCAGGCACTATAAGCCTTTAACCAGAAATTCCCAGCTCAGAAGGGCAGAGTCCAGCCTCTCCTCCCACAAGAGTGCAGACCACGAACCTTCTTAATGTAAAATAACTGGCCTGAAGCCCAAGTGCTTAAACCAGAACTAATACACTTTTAGAATAACAGACACTGAGCCCTCAATCAGCAGTTCCCAACTTAGAAGGATGTAAACTACCTGTCCTGCCACCACAGTGCAGGCCACAAACCTTCCTAATGTAAAACAACTGGTCTGAAGCCCTAGTGCTTAATCCAAAAGACTTAGAATGATAGCTACACTTTAATCAAGTTACTACTGAGCAGTAATAAATACAATTGAATACTTTAAAGAATGCCTGGATTAGTGCTTAAGTTATACAAACAAAGCTAGATTCAGCAGGCCTGGCTCTAGTCTATGCTACAGCAAACAAGGTGTACCAGTTTCAGTAAGAAGCAGTTCAAATATGCAGGCACTTTAGGCCTTTAACCAGAAATTCCCAGCTCAGAAGGGCAGAGTCCAGCCTCTCCTCCCACAAGAGTGCAGACCACGAACCCTCTTAATGTAAAATAACTGGCCTGAAGCCCAAGTGCTTAAACCAGAACTGATACACTTTTAGAATAACAGACACTGAGCCCTCAATCAGCAGTTCCCAACTTAGAAGGATGTAAGCTACCTGTTCTGCCGCTACAGTGCAGACCACAAACCTTCTTAATGTTGCAGGCAACTTTTTCTTGTTCCCTGTAGGATTATTCCCAAGTGAGTCCATATGTGGTCCGAGTCCTGCTTTCAACTGCCCCTTTTTTTTTTTAATTTTTGTAGAGGCTTTTCTTTAATCCTTTTCATCCACATCCCCCTTTTCCCATTTTTACACATGGGGTTGGGTCATTACTTTAACAGGGACTATCACTTAGAGCCAGGGTTCACACCACTGGGTGTCAAGCCCTGCTGACGCTGTTCTTCCGTACCACACATTCATACCTATGGCCAATATTTAGTGTCCAGTCCACTTACTGTATGTCTTTCAAATGTGGAAGGAAACTGGAGCACCTGGAGAAACCCACACAGACAATGGGAGGGCATGCTGACTTTGCACAGAAGGCACCCCAGTCGAGAATTGAACTGAAGAACCTCTTGCTCTGAGGCGACAACAAAAACCTGGTGTCACCTCTTCCTTCAGGGGAACTGTTTCCATTTATGTCTGTGTTATGCGATCTGCGTACCCAACTCGTGTGATGAATGTTAGGGAAGCAGACATCACTAGCCATGGTAGTTGTCATAATTTTCCTTTTCATCCCATTCCAGCACCACAGGAAGAGGGTCAAGTAACCCTTAATTCTTCCAGCTACCCCCTCCAAAGATAATAGGAAGTTTCATTTAAGTTCTTTCTTCTTTCTCTGGAAAGTGGTCCTGCAAATTCCACTGAGTAGTTTCTGAACTCCCATGACCCTCTCCTCTGGAAAAGGAAGGTGAATTATCTAAGGCCTCAGAATCAGTCACATATGAACCTGCATTTTTTTGGGATTTTGTGCACCAAAAGCAGGAAATGAGCAACTAGCCAGTGAAGAAAAGTACAGTTGTGTAAAATCTTACTGTAACAGTAGATGTTCTTCGTGTTCCACTGTTGCAGTCATCACATTTGGGTTATCTTCTTGCAGTGGCCCTCAGTCGGCTTGATTATCAAAGTCTTGGGTCCTGCGTCGGTTGCTGTCTCATCTTCCATGACGTCAGGTAGTCAGGGGTATAAAGCATGCAGCCGACGCCATTACATCAGTCGTTCTTTCCATGCGGTGCCCAAAGCAGAAGCAGTTTGCAAGTGCTGGTCGGCCGACTCCTGAAATTTTTGTTTTCGAGTTTCAGAACCAAAGTCTTCAACTAAAGCTAAGTACCCCATTGGGGAAACTTTTTCTTGCTCTAAACCGATGTCAGTAAAAGTCAATAATTGTATTTATTGTGGAAAGCAAATACCTCATAAAGATTTTCATTCGTACTGTATTCCTTGCCTAGGCCCTGACCACAACGTACCTCGCTTTTGGTTTTTTGCCTTATTTAAACAATGAGCTATTTGTCGTAGGTATATTTATGCTTCTAAATATTTTGGTACTCAGTTCATTTATCCAGATATGTCTTTGGTAAGCCACCCAACTACTGACATTCCAAAAAAATGCAAAGATAGACAGAAACAAGCTGCCTAGGTCCAAAGCTGCTGACTACGCTTTTCCTAAGCTAGTCACCAGTTTGCCAGTACTCAGTGAGGCATTTTTGCAGCCCCTGACACCCACTACTTCAGATTCGCAGGCCTCTACTGAGACCAGTTCAGTATGCTGCGAGATGCTTCAGCTGTTGAACCTGTGGATGTCTGTACCTTGGATGGGTCCGGAGCGGCTGTGCAGGCACCAGCTTCTGAGGGTGTATTCAGGCCTACTGACTTGCATATTAAACCGATGCCATCTTCTTCTTCAAGGCCTAAAACTGGAAACATGCCTAGAAAACCGACGCCCAGACCCGCATGGTCAGGCCTCTATGCCTAAAAAACAAATGATAAAAATGGCTGAAGACCTTATTACTTCAATCAGGGAAAGCCAACCTTCCCCCTCTAAGAGACCTAGGACTGAATTTGCCTATGATACTTCTGATCGGGATTCTGAAATTTCTGTTCCCTCTGATGACCAGGATTTACACTAATCTGCCTATGAGGATTGTGATGCAGAGGATTCTATTCCCTCTGCTTCCCCTCCAGAGGATTTCTCTTTTGATGAAACCTTGCATACTGTTGGGGAGCATTTTCACTGGGAAAGCCAGGATTATTCTGTTTCTAAAAAGAGGCTTAGGGATTTCTTACTACAGCCACAACGCAGGCTCTTAGCTATCCCCCCTGTACTAGACATTGTTGATGATGCCTTTTCGGAATCTAGCTTGGCCCCTGACTCTCTATCTCCTGCTCCCAGAAAACCTGATAGATATTGCAGGGTTCCTGACTCTCACAAGTTCCTTTTTAAAAATCCTACTGCAGATCCTGAGACCATTTCACAGGAACCCAAGGGCATTAAGGCTACTACTGCCAAAAATCCTACCCCCTCTGATAAGAGATTCCAGGGCGCTGGATAGATGGGATAAGAAGGTATACACTTCTGCAACCATGGCCATTAGGGCCTTAAACTACCAGTTTCATATGTTAAAGTATCAGCAGCATATTATTGGATTGCGTAAACAGAAAATGATGTTGACTTCTGACTGTGCTGAAAATAAGGATTTACAGGATTTAATGCATTCTGCTGAACAAGTTGGAAAATATACTTTGCAATGTGGTTTTGATTCACTAGAGGCATCTTGTAGGGCTGCTGTCACTGGGTCTGTACTTAGAAGGCATGCTTGGCTTAAGGAGCAATCTTTGCCAGATCATGTTAAAGCTAAATTGCTGGATGCTTCCTTAAATCAGGACCGCTTGTTTGGCAACAAAGCAGAAGAAGTACTTAAAAAGATGGAGGAAAATGCTAAATCTATGCAAACTGTTAAAGATTTCCTACAAGTACAACCTCCAAGATTTAGTAGGCATTGGCCCTCTAAGAATTGGTCCTTTCCTGCCTTTTCCAGGCCTTCTCAGTCCAAACCCAGAACCAGCATAACACCCAGGCTTTAGTCCCAGGGTACGCACAGGACTAAGCAGTGGGGGTTCCCACTTCCAAATCAGGGAGTAGTAAGCAGGGCTTTTCTCTTTTTCCAGTAGTAAGACTCCCCCCTATGGTAAACTGTCTCAATGACTTAACTTTAAAACGTCCAGGCCCTTCTCAACTGACTGCTCCTTTAGGGGGAACGATTGCTCTGCAGGCAAAAAACTGGGAACTCATTACACAGGACAGATGGGTTTTAAATCTAGTTTCCCAAGGATACAGATTTCACTTCCACACATTACCAACCCCAAACGGTTGGCCAGATCTACTCCCAAATCAGTGGGCAGAGGCTCAAAAGCAAGTACTCTCTCTCTTAAGCATAAGGGCTATTCAAACTGTACCAGAAGTGGAAAAGGGACAAAGTTTCTACTCAAGACTTTTCCTGGTACCCAGAAAAGACAACTCATGGCGTCCTATCCTGGACCTTTCTGTCCTAAACACCTTTTTGGTGATCCCAAAATTCAAGATACTAACTCTTCACCAGTTGCTTCTTATGCAAGGCAAGGATGCCTGGTTGGCAACACTGGCTTTAAAGGAAGCCTACCTGCACATCCCAGTCAGGGAATCTTGCAGAAGATACCTACACTTCAAAGCAGGCTACATGCACTATCAGTTCTCTGCACTTTCCTTTGGTTTATCTACTGCACCCAGGGTGTTCACAAAGTGCCTAGCTCCAGTCATTGCATTTTGCAGGCAAAGAAATATTCAGATATACCCATACCTGGACAATTGTCTAATTCAGGCAGAAAGCCAGGACATACTTTTGAATCGTGTGGCATTTGTACAAAAGTTGATAACTTGTCTGGGGTACACCATAAACAAAAATAAATCACAACTTGTACCCTGCCAACAAATTATATTCCTAGGTGCAAGCTTGAACACAACTTCCCAGATGGCTTTCCTCACGCCAGAGAAACAAATTAATTTGACAACTTACTTCAAACTAATGGCCACAAAAACCCTGCTATCTGCAAGGCAAATACTGCAAGCCTTGGGGTTCATGGCCTCCTGCATTCTCCTAATTCCAAATGCAAGACTGCATATGAGGAAACTACAGTGGTATCTAAAAAGCATATGGTGTCAACATTCTCAATATCTAGAAGCAATGATTTCTATCATACCTTGCCTACAGTTAGAGTTCCTTTGGTGGGCAGAGGCCTGCCACCAAAACAAGGGACTACTATTCACTCTAACCCCTGCCGCCCAAACCCTAACAACAGTCACATGAGACTGTTCATGGGGGCTCACCTGGCAGGGAAGTGCATTCAGGGCAAATGGAATCCAAGTCAAATGCACCTGCATATCAATCAAAAAGAAATGTTAGCTGTGCAGAATGCTCTGACAGCCTTCAAGGACCACATTCTTCTAGGACAATTAATGGTAAAGACGGACAACACCACTGTTATGTGATACATAAACAAGCAGTGGGGTACCCATTTATAGCCCCTCTGCAGACTAGCCATGGCTCTGTGGAACACGGCCTTGAGCTCCCAAGTGCATCTACAGGCTCAATTCCTGCCAGGAAAACTAAATGCACTGGCAGACGAACTAAGCAGAAATCTCATGGACCCATAATATTGGAAACTGGAACCAAAGCCTTTCAACATGTTGATCAACAAATGGGGGAGCCCAGATGTAGACCTGTTTGCCTCCCCCCAGAACTACCAGTTGGACAAATTCTGCACAAGGACTCCCCACAAACAAGCTTGGAAAGTGGATGCCCTGTCCTTCAGATGGAAAAATCTATCAGTTTATGCCTTTCCTTCTCTGCCGCTCCTCTCCAGAGTACTACTAAAGATCAAACAGGACAAACCAAGGATGATACTGATTGCACCAGACTGGCCACACCAACACTGGTACCCCGTCTTGCACAGTGCATCACAGCTAGCCCCATGGCACCTGCCTCAGACCACTACCCTGCTGTCACAGCAGGAGAGCCAGATATTGCACCCCAGCTTCAAACCCTGAACCTGGCAGCCTGGCTAATTACCTAATCTCTCCGTTACCATCCCTCAGTAAACAAGTGTTGGATGTCATTTTGGAGGCAAGGAGGCCTACTACTAGAAAATCTTATGCTGAAAAATGGAAAAGATTCTGTGCCTGGAACCAAACTCAAGGGATGGGCACAGCAGCACCCAATTTACCTCAGATTCTTCAATACTTAACTGAGATGCTTCACAATGGCCTTTCCTTTTCCTCCATCAAAATTCACGCCTCAGCCATTTCAGCTCATTACAACACAGAACCACCCCTCGTTTCTCACCCACTGCTCAAGCAGTTCCTCAGAGGGGCCAAAAACTTAAGACCATCCAGGAGAGCACCAACTCCAGCATGGGACCTTAAGTTTGTATTGGAAAAACTCACTCTTCCTCCTTTTGAGCTAGCTGCAAGTTAAAATTCCTTTCTTGGAAAACCGCTTTCCTTTTAGCAATCACTTCAGCAAGAAGGGTATCAGAACTACAGGCCCTTATGGCAGTGGTGCCTTTTCATCATCTTTCATGTGGACAGGGTGTCCCTCAGGACCAATCCCTCCTTCATGCCCAAGGTGGTATCCAGTGTGGCTCTTAATCAATACATTCATTTGCCAACCTTCATTTCTGATCCACAGAACAAAGGGGAATGGATTAGAAATGAAGTCACACCCCTTGGATGTGCACAGACAACTTAGATTTTACTTGGACAGGACTAAACCTCAAAGGAAATCTGAACAACTGCTGGTGGCATTTGCTGCAGGGGCAGAGGGGAAGGCTATTTCAAAGAAAACCATTTCTAAATGGATAGGCCATTGCATTCATTTCTGCTATAAGCACCATGGAAAACGTATCCCACAGGGGATTAGACCCCATTCAACCAGGGCTGCATCTACCTCTACAGCCTTTCTCAGAAGTATCCCTACCAGAGACATCCTAGAAGCTGCTACCTGGAGCTCTGTACATACTTTCACCAAGCATCACCATTTGCCAATTTTCTCTAAATCCAGAGCTGGCTTTGCCACTGCAGTCTTGCAGGGCCTTATAGATGGTCCTAATGCTATCTAAATTCCTTCTCCCATCCTTAACTTTGGGAATCTACCCAAATGTGATGACTGCAACAGTGAAACACAAAGAACATAGTACAGTTGTGTACACTTACCATAAATGTAGATGTTCGAGTGTACTCACTGTTGCAGTCTTGGTTACCCTCCCTCCAGCCCCCTGACTTCTTTTGACTATACCTCTATTCTCCTTTACTATGCTTAAAATCTTTTTGGTGTATTTGCTTTTTTGTTGGAGGTATAACCTTGTACATATACATATACATATATATATATATATATATATATATATATATATATATATATATATATATATATATATATATATATAATTTCTTCCCATTAGGGGGGCACCTGACATCTGGGGCAAGAAAAACTGGTGTAATGGCATTGGCTGCATGCTTTATACCCCTGACTACCTGATATCACGGAAGATGAGACAGCAACTGACACAGGACCCAAGACTTTGATAATCAGGCCAACTGAGGGCTACTGCAAGCAGATAACCCAAATGTGATGACTGCAACAGTGAATACACTCAGACGTCTACATTCATGGTAAGTGTACACAACTTTACTTTCTCAATTTTCTCAATGTTTGAGTCAAACTTTATATTTCTTCAGATGGGCAGTCTGTCTTGGAACAGGCAGGCTTTTCTATCTTTTCTCCTTCCCCCAGTCTGCCTTTTCAGGTTTACCTTCTACTCTCCTTCCAAGTCTACAGGCAGCTAAGACATCCCCAGTCTGTGCAAAGTTAGTCTCCAGGGCCAAATAGATGCCCAAAAGATGTAATGTTAAAACTAGACGTATAGAACTGCATCTAGAACCAGTTGTAGAGGATGTGGATGAGAAAGAAGGTATTGATGTTCTTTGTAGTTTGCTGTTGCTGTAAAAGCTCTTCAGAATTCTGATGTGCATAATCCTGAGGCCAGCTTGAAACCAGAGATCCATGGCCTGCTGTACGCTGTCCCATCCGAAGTCAGGATGCTGGGTCTATATAGGGTCATCAGCTAGTGCAATCTTTAAGTATTTCTTGCGCCTAACTGGAGACACCCTCTGTCTCTCACCAGGGTAGTGAGGAGCATGACCTATTCAAATATGTTCCCAGATCATAGTAGGAGAGAGTAGGAAGTCGGTCCTAACTGCGGGTGAGAAAAGGACCATATGGAAAAGGGTACCTATCACAACCCGTGGGAGGAGAGGGACAAAAAGGAGGAAAGAGAGTGGGAACTGATAAATGCATCAGTGAAGCTACTCTAATATTTACATTTGTAGTAAATACTTAAAATGTCTGCATTATATTCTTCATAGTTCATTGTTGCAATAATAACTCTCAGGAAGGTTCCCAGAGCTAAAGAGAGGAGTTTGATCATCTACTGGGCCGAGAGAAATCAGCCTCTGTAGTATGGCTGAAGCAAACTCTGCCCTGACCCTGGGTGCAGCTCCTAAGTTGTAATGCCTGGGGAAGATTTGGATAGAAGTCCAGCTGACTGCCTTCAAACAAGGCGAGTGGGGACTCCCCTAAGGAAGGCAGTGGTAGTGATTGCTTAGTTCACATTTAGCATTTAACTGCTCAGTCTGTATACTTCATTTTGTTTTTTGTCACTAATTGTACACATTTCACCAAGATGCCAAGGCAAAGACTAAATCTGATCTTTTCACGTTTTTTCCACCTTTCCCTAAATCTGTCTCAGAGTTAACAGCTTCAGTCTCCTAAGCTTACTGGAACATTAACAGCTGGACACTTAAGCTTCATCAGAGTAGGTAACAGCCGCTTGTAGGGAAACCTGATCCTCGCAACAGAATGGGTTGTAAAACACTAGTGGTTCTTGCCTTAGTGTCCTGCTTTCTTTCTTTCCTTTTTGTAGCAGCAGTCAGTCTAGCTTAACTGTGCACAATGCAGACACTAGTTGCACATTTGTCATCATGTATGTATTTTACATGTCCACTTCCAGGTTTCTGTAATCTTTGAATGGAAAAATCCCTATCTCAAAGTATCTTCTTCTTCTTCATTAATGCCTAGACAGTTAGCCATACCAAGTCTGTATTATTGAAACATTTCCTAAAAAAGTCTGAAAAAATTTGAAAACACCAGCCTGCCTTCTGTTTTAGGAGATCTTGAACTGAATGCAGGCCCTGAAGTCAGTGCTTTACATCTTGTGTAACCTAAGCTGATTTTAAGTGAATGTAATAAATAGATTTAAACTGCCGCATGTAAATGTACTTGGTCTCTGCGATAAGATAGTAGAGTTCTTGATCTGGCTGTTTTCACCTTGAAGCCTCACAGAATGACAGTGTCGCAAAACAGATGAGTCATATTTAATTTATTTATTTATTTATTTATTTATTTTACATTTGTTAACCGGGCTAGTCTGGCTGGATACATGTCCATTTTCAGCAGAGGCCCGAGGAGAAAAGCTCCACTAATAGACTACGACAATACATGAGGAATACTTTACTAAAATAGATCCATCTTTTTTAACAAAAGAACAAATACAAAACAAATTAAAAATGTACAACAGAATACAGATTGTCTTGACTAACTTAACTAGGTTACAGTAAGATTATGATCAAAGTTCACATCATGTGGCTGAGGAGATAAGTTCAGGCACCAGAATATACAGTTGAGTAAAGGATATCTGAAGTGTAGGTACGTAAAAATTATCATTGGTCAGAGGTAGAGGAGAGCATTGGTATTAAACAGAGTGAAAGAAAGCTAGTAGTTAGGCGTGCTAAAAAAAAGCAAGTTAGAAGGTAAGGAGGTATATTGGTAGTAAAATTAAGGGAAAAAAGGGATAAGAGGAAAAAGAAAAGTGTGGGTAGAGTATGTTTAGATGGGGTAATGGTATTTTATCAAGTTAACTGTTAAGAAAGTAAAGTTAAACAGGAGAGTGAGGTATATAGGCAGTGAGATAAGGGAAAAGGGTGAAGGACCAGAAAGGGGGCTAAAAATGTTAGTTTAGGTAAGAATGGGAGAGTAAAGAAAGAAAGACGCAGACTGTTCAGAGTAATAAACAGTAGTATGCTCATTTAAAACATTAAACTTGTTGTGCCTAGTTACACTATCTGTAGAAAAGCTAGGATTCCAAAGAAGGTTGTTGGTGGAGTTGTCCTGAAAATGATGTGTTGTCATCCAGGGTAGAGAGTATAGAGGTGGATGCCATGAATAGGGAGTCTGTAGAAAATAAATTAGCCCATTGGATGGATAAAAACTGCACTTTGTTTCTAGTGCAGTGGGACTGGTGAGTTATCTTTGTCGTATATTGATGAGATTTAAAAAAAATTTAATGTGAAAAATCAGATTTTGTCTTTGCCTTGACCCATTTGTTGAGGAAGAATGAAAACGGACAACACAAGTGCATAGTTATGGTGAGTACATAACTTTAATTTAACAAAGATCCCCCTAACTCAGATTATTTTACTATTCCTTGTCACTCTATTAGCTATTATCACCAATTATCAAATCCACGTCATTCAAGTACTTAGGACTTCAACCAGTCCTTACAAAGAGTATCAACATTTACCCATCCTGTCTTTCTCCATCTCTGCAAGTAAACCACATCTGATTTATTTTTCTATAAATATCTTAAAACTAAGCATCCACATTTACAATCAAATATCAAACCAAGACTAAAATATAACTGGCCACACACTTCCATCTGTAAAATAGCAATTCAAAAAATTTGCAGAGAAATTCACCCCAATCCAAGGCAAACTGTTCATAAAACCATCACTTGCAACCTCAAAATAAACCAGTCACCCAATACCCCTCAATAAAAAACAGAACCCAAACTCACTTTAAATATGAACCCAAGAAATATGTGCAATAAAATCCACATGCCCATCTTCCCACATATACTACTGATTTAGTCATAAATACTGAAACCTGCTTTAAAAAAAGGAATAAAAGATAGAGACCCCCCCCCCAGGGTAAAATATACTCCGGCATGACAGACAAAACAAGTGTGCATGTGGTGTAGAAATCATCTATAAAAATTCCCTAACCATCACATTACTCTCACAGGAAATACCCAAAATTAACAATCATGAACTTCTAATAACGGTCCTAAAAATCAACAACAGGAAAACTGTGTGTTTAACAGTAATTTATATGCTACCAGGGAATAAAATTGATGCTTAATACAGTCTTGGATATCCCAACAAATTAACCATGAAACTATTAATACTTGGAGACTTAAATATAGATTGGCAGCTCATAAATTCCACTATTCCTACTGAATCCATAAACGTGTACAACTTCAGACAATTAATAACCACTCCTACTAGAATGATTAAAACTTCAGGGAGGCACTCAACATTAGACTGGATTCTTACAAACAAACCAGATAAACTGAAAAAAGTAGGCTGCCTCTCAGATAGCATAAGTGACCACGTACCAACATATGCCATTTGAACTCACCGTAACCTAGATAAATATATTGTCTGTAATCATCTACGAAGTGCAACCAATTTCAGCAAAGATATTTTCAATGAAACACTAAAACAAAATAGCTGAAATGTACTTAGAGCAATGCCACTAGATACTGCTGTAGAACACTTTAATAACGTAGTCTTGCAGACATTAAATAATCTAGCACCAGTACATAATAAGAGTAAAATCCAACCCCCACACCATGGCTAACAAAAGAACCAAAAAAAAAAACTCATGATAAAAAGATGTAAGGTTTGGAAAAAAATAGTATAAAAATAGAACTCCAAATGCCTTCCAGTAATTTAGACATCTTAGAAACCTTGCAAAACTCCATGTCAAACAGGACAAGCAAACAAACCTATAAGACAAGCATCAAAATGACAAAACTTTTTTGGTCAGTACTAAATAAACTGCTGTACGCTGGCAAGACCACCACCCCATCTCCAAAAACAGACAATATGACAGATTCTATCCCCAAATAGTTTAATCCCTACTTTATGCAATCAGTATTATATCTGTTAGACTAATACATCTGCCTCTGTTTCTCTACCCTTTCAGCCAAAACCACCCACAGCTCTTCAGTTTTACTACAGTACCTACTTCATTCATAATGAAGTTCCTCATTTAAACTAAAAACTTCCATAGCTGTAGACCAACTACCATCAGACTACCTAAAAACGGCCACAGAAGCCATAGCCTTCCCTGTGTCCATACTAAGTAATAGGTCCTATCACTGTGACAAAAATGTATTTATTTATTTATTTTACATTTGTTTACCGGAAAGTCAGACTGGATATATGTCCATTTTCAGCGGAGGCCCGGGGAGAAAATTTCCAGAAAGCAGAGTATAAATACATTAGGAAGAATAGAAACATATAGAGATGAGTATAATATGCAGTTTTCAGTAGGGTGACAAACATGGGTAAAACATAGTAGACAACATCAAAATCAAGCGGCTTCAATTTCAGACATTAATGCACGGAGGTATGGGCCAAGTCCCATCAAGAATTCGTACACTTATTAGAATATAAGATTGAAATGCTTCGGGAGAGTTTGCAGGAACAGCGGGTGGTGATTAGTCTGGGTTTAAGCAGGGGCACTGCTAATGCTATTGGAAGTGTAGTTTGAGGCTTTTTTTGAACTGGGTTAAGGAGGATTGGTGAGCAAGTTCAGCAGGTAGCATATTCCAAGTTTTGCCTATTGAGTTGGCAAATAGTGAGTCCCCAGCCACATTTATGCTCTTAGTTGTTTGTACCAGCAGTTTGTCAGCAGAGCATAGTGTCCTCAGGTTGCTGTTTGGTTTGATGGTCTTATTTAGTGCTGGTGTTTTTTCGAGTTGATATAGTATTTTGTGGGTTATTATAAGTTGGTTGTATCTGAGGAGACTGGGCCACTCTAGCCATCCTAGTTGAGTTAGGTTGATACAGTGGTGGGTCCTAGAGGTAGCACAGGTAACAAATCTTGCAATATGGTTGCAACAACTAGCAAGTGTGGTAAGGGTGGCTTGGTTCAAGTTAGTGAAGAGGGGGGAGGCATAGAGGAGGGTAGATAGTAGGTGGGACCCGAGCGATAGTGGTTCTTGCAAAAGGAGTGAGGAAGGGTTTGATCCTGTCTAGGGAGCCCAGGTGTTCTTCGTGTTTCACTGTTGCAGTCATTACATTTGGGTAATCCTGCTGGCAGGTTGCCCTCAGTCTGCCTGAATTCTAAAGTCCTGGGTCCTGCGTCGGCTGTTGTCGCCCCTTCCCTGACGTCAGGGGTATAAAAGATGCGGCCAACGCCATTTTCTTCAGTCTTTCTTGCCACGCGGTGCCCGAAGCAGAAGCAAGTTCGCAAGTGCCGGTCGGCCAACTTCTGAGATTTTCGTGTTCGAGTTTCAGATCCGAAGTCTTCAATAAAGCTAAGTACCCCGTTGGGGAAACTTTTTTTCTTGCTCCAGACCGATGTCAGAAAAAGTAAATAATTTTATTTCTTGTGGAAAGCAAATACCTCATAAGGACTTTCATTCTTACTGTATTCCTTGCCTAGGCCCTGATCACAACGTTTCGGGTTGTCGGTTTTGTGCTAGATTTAACCAATGCACTATTAAGTGTCGGTATGATTTTGCTTTAAACTATTTTGGACGCCGGTTTAATTATCCAGAAATGTCGTCTGATAGCCATCCGACTACCAGAGTTCACAAAAAACGCAAAGAAAAGGTGAGAGATAGACAACCGAGGCCCAAAACCGAAGACAAAGCTTTTCCTAAGGCAGTCGCCAGTTCTCAGTGAGGCGCTTTCCCAGCCCCTGACACCCGCTACTTTAGAGTCGCAGGCTGCTACCGACTCGCACGTGGAGTCGGCCATGCCGCTGGAAACTCAGGGTATTGGAGCCTCGGATAATATTCCTTCAGATGGGTCCGGAGCCGCTGAGTAGGCACCAGCTTCTGAGGGTGTATTCAGACCTAAACATCTTTACATTAAACCAACCTCCGCTTCAAAGGCTAAAACACCTTTTAAAGCAAAGAAACAAACTCAAGAGCCACGTGGACAGGCCTCTATGCCCAAAAAACAGATGCTCAAAATGGCCGAAGACTTAATTACCTTGATCAAGGGTTCCCATCCCCCTCCTGATAAGAGGCCTAGGCAAGAGACTGACTGAATCTTCAGATCAGGTTTCTATTTCTTCTGATTCCTCTTCTGGTCAGGAATATTCTCTTCCCCCCTATGAGGATTCTGATGCTGAAGAATCTCTACCGTCAGCTTCTCCTCCAGAGGACTATTCTTTTGTGGAAACCTTGCATACCATGAGGGAGCATTTCCACTGGGAGAGCCAAGATTTTTCAGAATCTAAAAAGAGGCTCCGGGATTTCCTTTTACTACCTCAACACAGGCCACTAGCCATTCCACCTGTGTTAGACATTGTAGATGATGTGTTTTCCGAGTCTAGTCTTACCCCTGACTCCTTACCTCCAGCTCCTGTTAAGCCTGACAAATATTACAGGGTTCCTGACCGTCATAAATTCCTTTTTTAAAAATCCTGCTGCAGACCCAGAAACTATTTCACAGGGTCCCAAAGGAGTTAAGGCTTCCACTGTAAAAAAACATACCCCCTCTGATAGAGATTCTAGGGCACTGGATAGATGGGGAAAACAGGTTTACACATCTGCTACCTTGGCTATAAGGGCCTTAAACTGTCAGTTTCATATGCTCAAATATCAGCAACATGTCATGGCATTGCTTAAAGAGAAAATGTTATTAAACTCTGAATGTGCAGAAAACAATGACATGCAGGATTTATTGCATGCAGCTGAACAAGTTGGGAAGCATACCTTGCAATGTGGCTTTGATTCTCCGGAGGCCTCCTGCAGGGCCGCAGTTACGGGTTCTGTAATTAGGAGGCATGCTTGGTTAAAGGAACAAAATCTGCTTGATCATGTCAAAGTTAAATTATTAGATGCACCTTTACAGCATGATTCTTTGTTCGGTGTTAAGGCAGAAGAGGTGTTAAAGAAAATGGAGGACAAAGCTAAATCTATGCAAACTGTCAAACATTTTTAACAAGTACAGCCACCTAGGTTTAGTAGACACTAGTCTACAAAGAATTGGCCCTTTCCTGTGTCAGACAGACCTCAAAGGGGCAGAGCCAGACGGCCTAGAGGCAGATCCCAGGTGCAAGGTTCATACAGGTCAAAGCAATGGGGTGCTTCTACCTCCAAAGTTGGAGAAGATAAATTGCAACCATACAGGAAACAGTCCCAATGACTTCCCCCTGCCTGCACCAAGCACTTATCTCCTGGCAGCACCCTTAGGAGGAAAATTAGTACTTTTTTCTCAAAATTGGCACATTATAACCCAGAACAAGTGGGTTCTAAATATCATGTCACAAGGATACAAGTTCCATTTCTATTCCCTGCCAAAGGTAAATGGCTGGCCACATCTGCCAAAAAAACAATGGGCAGAGGCACAAAAACAAGTGTCATCCCTCATGGACATGGGGGCCATTCAGCAAGTACCAGAGAAAGAGCAGGGACAAGGATTTTACTCAAGACTGTTCTTGGTACCCAGAAAGGACAAGGCCTGGAGACCAATACTGGACCTATCTATTCTGAACACATTCCTGGATATGCCAAAATTCAAGATGTTGATTTTGCAGCAGCTTCTGCCCATGCTGGGCAAGAACGCTTGGCTTGTAACTCTAGACCTAAAAGAGGCATACCTGCATGTCCCAATCAGACAATTATACAGAAGATACCTCAGATTCAAGGCTGGTTCAATGCATTACCAATTCTCTGTACTGCCCTTTTGCTTATCTACTGCACCCAGGGTCTTTACAAAGTGCCTGGCTCCAGTAATTGCATTCTGCAGACAAAGAGGAATACAAATATATCCTTACTTGGATGACTGTCTAACTCAAGCAGAGAACAAGGACATCCTTCTACAGCATCTGGCATTTGTGAAAAGACTTCTAACATGCCTAGGGTACACAGTCAATGAAAAGAAATCAAAACTAGTACCCTCTCAAGAGATACTATTCCTGGGTGCAAACTTAACAACTGCCCAGATGGCTTATCTCACGCCAGACAGACAAAGGCAACTGACTACCTATTTCAAAATGTTGGCAACAGAGGCCCAGTTATCTGCAAGAAAAAATTCTGCAGGCTTTGGGCTTCATGGCATCCTGCATCCTACTAATTCCATATGCAAGACTGCATATGAGGAAACTTCAATGGTACCGAAAAAGTGTTTGGACTCAACATTGCCACAGCCTGGAAACAGATTACTCTCATTCCCTGCCTACAACAGGAGTTTCGATGGTGGGCAAAGGCTTGTCGCCAAAACAAGGGACAGGCATTCACATTACCCACAGCCAGGCAGACACTAACAACGGATGCATCAGATTATGCCTGGGGGGGCCCACATGGCAGGAAGATGCATTCATGGCACATGGTCCTCAACTCAAAGGCATCTACATATCAATCAAAAAGAGATGCTGGCTGTTCAGAATGCCCTGACAGCCTTCAAGGACCTACTTCATCCGGGACAACTACTGATAAAGACAGACAACACCACGGTCATGTGGTATATAAACAAGCAGGGGGGCACACATTCTTACCCCCTTTGCAGACTAGCCATGACTTTGTGGGACACAGTATTAACTTACCAAGTACATCTGCAGGCACAATTCCTGCCAGGAAGGAAAAATACTCTGGCAGACTGACTAAGCAGAAACCTCATGGACCCCCATGAGTGGCAGCTGGATCCACAAGTCTTCAGCATAACAAGGAAATGGGGATGCCCCCCCCCCCTCCCCACAACTACCAACTACAAAGATTCTGCACAAGGACCTATCACAGACAAGCATGGAAAGTGGATGCCCTATCTTTCAGCTGGAAAAACCCATCAGTATATGCCTTTCCCCCACTGCCTCTTCTCCCCAAGGTACTCCTAAAGGTCAGACAGGAGAAGCCAAAAATGATACTGATTGCCCCAGACTGGCCTCGCCAGTATTGGTTTCCAATCCTAAAGAACTTGTCTCAATGCCCAGCTTGGACCTTACCTCAAATACCTCATCTACTGTCCCAGCAAACCAATCAGATCCTGCACAGCCAACTCAGGACTTTAAACCTGGCAGCATGACGGATAATGTAGTCATACAAAACACACCTTTCAGTAAAGCTGTGATGGATGTCATTTTGGAGGCCAGAAGGCCTAGTACTAGAAAATCTTATGCTGGAAAATGGAAAAGATTTTGTGCTTGGAACCAGGCACAAGGAACTGATACAGCTGTGCCATATATTCCTTAGATTTTACAATAATTAACTGAGATGTTGGACAAAGGCCTATCTTTTTCATCTATTAAAATTCATGCCTCTGCCATTTTGGCTCATTACAATACAGAGCCACCAATCTTTTCTCATCCCTTATTAAAGCAGTACCTCAGAGGAGCCAAAAATGTAAGGCCTCCAAGGAGATCACCAATGCCTACATGGGACCTCAACTATGTCTTGGAAAAACTCACCCTGCTTCCTTTTGAGCCAGCTGCTACTGCTGATATAAAGTTTTATCTTGGAAGACAGCTCTGCTCCTAACAATAATTTCTGCAAGACGTGATTCGGAGCTACAGGCACTCATGGCTGTGGAACCTTTTATCATTTTTTTTATCCAGACAGGGTCTCTGAGGACAAATACAACATTTATGCCTAAGGTGGTGTCCAGTGTGGCTCTTAACCAAACTATTTATCTGCCAACTTTTTATCCAAATCCACAGAACAAGTGGGAGAGAATTCTGCATTCTTTGGATGTACACAGACAGCTTAGATTCTACTTGGATAGAACCAAAGTTTTCAGAAAGACAGAGCAATTACTAGTGGCATATGCTGCAGGATCACAAGGAAAGGCTATCTCAAAGCAGACTATTTCAAAGTGGATAGGCCACTGCATTTGTTTCTGCTACTTACACCATGGCAAGCCAGTGCCTAAGGGCATTAGGCCACATTCAACTAGAGCTGCAGCCACTTCAGCAGCCTTTCTCAGGGGAGTACCAACCAAGGACATTTTAGAGGCTGCTACTTGGAGTTCAGTGCACACCTTTACAAAGCACTATCATCTGCCTCTGTACTCTAAATCTAGGGCAGGCTTTGCCACTGCAGTTCTGCAGTGCCTCATAGCCGCTCCTAACGCGGTTTAGCTCCGGCCTCCCAACCATAGCTTTGGGACACCACCCAAATGTAATGACTGCAACAGTGAAACACTAGGAACATAGTACAGTTGTGTACACTTACCATAAATGTAGATGTTCGAGTGTATTCACTGTTGCAGTCCAGGTTCCCGCCATCCCCCTTTCTTCTGATGGAACCTATCTTTACTTCTCTGATTTATACAACCTATGTGGTGTATTTGCTTGTAGATGAAGGTAAAGTTTATATTGGTGCATGTATTTATATATATTTATATATATATATATATATATATATATATATATATATATATATATATATATATAAATTTTTGCTACCCTTTTAGGGGGCACCTGACATCTGGGGCAAGAAAAACTAAAGAAAATGGTGTCGGCCGCATCTTTTATACCCCTGACGACCTGATTTCAGGGAAGGGGTGACAGCAGCCAATGCAGGACCCAGGACTTTGGAATTCAGGCCGACTGAGGGCAACCTGCCCGCAGGATTACCCAAATGTAATGACTGCAACAGTGAATGCACTCTAACATCTATATTTATGGTAAGTGTACACAACTGTATTTTTTTTGTTGGCAGATTTCATGGCTTGATTGACATGGATATCATATTTTAGGGCATTATCGACTGTGACGCCCAGGTGTTTTGTGCGAGTATCTGGGGATATGGTTGTGCCATTGTTGGAACTTATAGTAAAGAATGGTGAGGCGGATTTGCAGGTGGGGGAAAAGATGAGTAGTTTAGTTTTGTTGGGGTTTAATAGAAGCTGACGGTTTGCAAACTATTTTTCTACATCATTGAATGTATTGTGGGTTAGGGTATAAGCTCAGTTGAGGAGGAGGCAGTACATATTAAACAGAGTCGTCCACGTATTGGATGCAGGTGGCCTTGGGAGTGATGGTGTGTAGGTCATTGATAAAGACTGAGAAGAGTAGTGGTCCTAGTATGGAGCCTTGGGGGACTCCTAGAGTAATGGGTAGACATGTGGATAGGGTATTCTGCCATAAAACTACTTGTCTATCAGGTAAGATTGGAACCATTTAATGGAGCTACTATTCAGTGACAGTTTCTTCAGGGTGTGGAGAAGCAGTTGGTGATTGGCCATATCAAAGGCCTTCGAGAGATCTAGGAAGAGAGCTGAGGTAAGTTTGTTATTATTTCGATTGGTGTTGATGGGCTGATGTAGTGCTGTGGTATGGCCTAAAACCATGCTGAGAGTTGGCCAGTAGTTTATTTTGGGTGAGATAGTGCATTAATTGGTTGTGGATGCACATTTCCTTAATTTTGGCCAGTGGTGATAGTATGGCTATTGGTCAGAAGTTTGAGAGGTCTAAAGAATTCCCTCCTTTATGAAGGGGAGTGACATGGGAAAAGAGGGAGGGGATAGTGGCTTCAGTCAAGCTGCGGTTTATTATGAGCGAGACAGGGTTATGTAATGTCATCTGGCCCTTTTTGTAAATATTCTGGTGGGAGGAGATCAGCTGCCAGGGTAGTGGGCTTTAGTTTGTTAATTAGAGATCGGATGGTCGATGTAGATACAGGTTGGAAGGCGAAATGGAGTGTGATAGTGGTTGTGGAGGAGTTTTGAAAGGAGCTGGTAGGGGGTAGCTGGCTAGCTAGTGATTGGATAGTTTTGGTAAAAAAGTTGTTAATGATGTTAGCAGTTTCCTCTGGAGTTTTAAGGTCGCAAGTTGAGGGGGGTAGGGGTGGAGGTTTGGCCAGGGTGGAGCAGTTTGTTTATGCCTGCCCATAATTTTTGAGGTTTGTTCTGGTGCTTTTGCTGAAGGTGTTAATAGGAGTTTTTTTTCTAACAATGTGGCTTTCTTGGTATCATTCCTTAGTTGTCAGAATTTAATATGGTCAAGTGGGTCTTTGGAGATGCGCCAGTTGTTCCATGCTTTATTTCTTGCAATGATTTTGGTTTTGGTTACTTTAGAAAGCCAGGAGGCAGTCTTAGTTTTGGCTCTAAGGGTGCGGATAGGTGCGTGGGAATCTAGAATGGAGAGGAATTTAGAATTAAAATAGTCTACAGCATCATCTAGTGGAAGTTATTTAAGTATGGCCCAATTGCATGCTCCGAGTTCGTTCTGAAAGTCAGTGGAGTTAAAAGTTCTTGTTTTTTCTGATAGATGTATAAAGAACTTGGTGGTGGTGATCTACTTTATGCTTAATGATGTAAGTGAGTAAGTGGTCTCTCATATCATCTGGAAGGGTACCTGTGTTATACAGGTCTGGGTGATTGTTGATAAGAATCCAATCCAGTATACTGCCTTTGTAGTTGGATTTATTTATTCTGGTGGGTGAGGATACAAGTTGGGTATAGCCATGAAGGTTTATATGGGTGGTGGTTGATTCAGAGGAACAATTGTTCCAGTCAATATTAATGTCTCCTAACACCATAGTTTCATGGGGATATGTGTTGGAAAGCCATTGGAGGAAGTCTTCTAGGGTATTTGCATTGTTGCCTGGGGGATATAAATGCAGTGAATTAATATAGATTTACTTTTGTTAAACTGTAGTTTTCTAACTAGGGCTTCTGCATTATTGAACAAAGGGTGTTGTGGGGCTAGAGTGACAATCTATTGTGTTTTTAAACAGAAATGCTAGTCCTCCACCTTTCCTGGTGTTTCAGTCTAGTCTAAGTATGCTGTACTCTGGTGGGATAACCTCATCATTTTTAGTTCCTGGTTTTAGCCAGGTTTCTGTAAGACATAGCACATCAGGTGAGTAGGTGGCTAGAAGGGCATGAAGATTATGGACCTTGTTGTTAATGCTTCTGATGTTTAGGTGACAGGTCAGGAGAGAGCTAGGGGACCATGTATTTGGCCATGTGTTGAAGGTGGTAGTGGGCTGGGAGCTTGTGGGAAGGGTGGGTCCAGGGTTAGGGTGGATGTCTCCATCCCTCATCAGAGCAAATTGTACCGTGATTATTAGTTTCAGCACTTTACTTATTATTTTATGATACTATCTAGTTTTGGGGCGATAGTCTGTGGTCTAGTTAGTTGGTGGTGGTTAAAAGTGGAGAGGACAGGTTTGTAGTGAGCTAGGGGATGGTCTGATTCACTCAAGGTAGGAGCACAGTATGATATGAGATATGGGGTGGGGAAAGCCAAGATAGGGCTGGTTTTCATAGATGGTGAGGAGATATAGCCCAGGCAGTATAACTGAGAGGGACATAATTGGTCTCATCTTGATAGTAGTGGTACTTGGTAAGGAATGTGTGTGGAGAATTAAGGGGGTTGTTGGCAGGAAGGGGTGGTGTATGGAGGTGTGGGTTATCAGTGATGGGTTGTAGGAGGGGGAGTGGTTTTATTATTGGTTTATTTGTGGGTTATATGAGGTGGGAGGGGTTTATTGGGCTTAAATTTAGCAGTAGTTGGGGCAGGTGGAATTTAGGGGCAGTGTAGGGCACGGAGCGAGCCCGAGCTAAGCGGGGCTATACCAAGTTACAAGGATTTTCAGGGTCTTTGAGTGTGCAGGCTTAAAGAATACATCTTTACAGTGTTTTTACTCAATTCTTTTAAAGTGAGCTGTGTTTTACTCAACACTGTATTAAACAAAGTTTGTAGCTTAGCCAGGCAACTCCACTGACTGTTGGGAGAAAGCAAGCTGTTAACCTGAATTTTGTACAGATATTTTGTTATTTCTTTAGCAACTGTGAGATGAAGTAAGCAGGGGGAATGTGTTATACAGGCTGTTTAAGCTGTAGAATGCTTTTTCATTACTTATTACAGCAGCCTGACTAGGGAGTCTAAGACTGTTAAGCTATCTTTTACTATGGACCCTAGGCTAGCTGTAGACCCAGTTCAGCCATGCATCTATTAGCACCACAGTTACACTTAAGATATAGACCTTGCAGTCCTTTTCCATAGCGAGGGACAGTGCAGGAATGCTTTTTTAGTTTTCAGGATATTTCTTTTCAGCACAGACTGAGTCGTTCGAGGTAAGGACAGGTGGGGTGGAAAGACCTGGTAAGGTACATAGTCAGTGCATGGATTCTGTATGGAACATAGCTAACATAACAGCATGCAAACAGTATTATACATTCAGGCAGGGCATGCATTAATATTAGTAGTACCACAGCTTCTGCATTACTCTATACTCCGTTACAAATATCAGTCAGAGCAGTAGTTTACAGCACAGAAAAATTCAGTGAATTTTACACAGCTTTTCCTATGTGGTTTTATGCTATCAGTAGTTACAGCATTAAGGCAGTCCAGCTAAATCCACTTGCTAAATGCTAGGAAACAACACTTCTGTTCATGATTCTTAAGCCAGCATAATAGTGTATCACAGCAAACTATGTTGCCAAGCTTATAATGTTAAACTTACCACATGCAGTTAATAAACATGCTTAGAATTATCACTCCTGGTTAGAAAACTTTACAGGTAATTCCACTCATTTTTTAAACATTCTACTGGTTTGGCTAATTAGAAAATCATTGCTATGCACGCCGCTTAGCCCTTTAAGTTGTTTCTT
This sequence comes from Protopterus annectens, assembly GCF_019279795.1. Classification (NCBI taxonomy): domain Eukaryota; kingdom Metazoa; phylum Chordata; order Ceratodontiformes; family Protopteridae; genus Protopterus; species Protopterus annectens. The sequence continues at coordinate 1,708,352,514 of NC_056725.1, forward strand.
TACCACATAATCAGTGAAAAGCACAAAAAAAAAAAAAAAACAATTCTAGCATACTGTTTATGTAGAAAAACAGCCGACTGGGTCCTTAGGCACTAGGGGTTTGAAAATGGTGACTGAAGCAGTCCTTGAAGTAAACTCACAAAAATCATACATCATACCAATGCACAAAGGCGGCACATCTACAAAGTTTAATAACTACAGACCAATAGTGAGACTCTCCCTGCTGTCCAAAAATATTAGAGAAATGCATCCATATGCAGCTGATGCAATACCAAGCATCAAATAACCTGCTCTTCGTAGGTTCGTAGGTTCATACTAGGCTATCTGCCCTAGGGCATTTATAAGCCTAGCCAGAGTGTGTTTGGCTTTCGCCACCCATTTTAAATTAATTTTGCTATGCCTTTTTTTGAGGTTATTATACTGTGCTTTTGTCTAACAGTGACACAGAAGTGATAGCCGGGGTAAACCTACGATCTCCCATCCACTCATCAAGATTCCTCTTGAAGAGAGTCAATGTGGGACTCTGCCTAACCTGGTCTGGGATTTTATTCCAGAGTGAAGGGAGCCTCTGGGTTATGAATCTGTCCCTCCAGCATGTCCTATTTATTTCAGTGGTGAGGTTCAAGTATTTGTATACATATTTCAAATAATGAAATTCTCCCACCAGGCTATAACATCTATCGCTCAGATAGGCTATCTAAAAAAGGAGGTGGTGTTGCCATCCTATAAAAAGACACTCTCAACCTCTCCCCACTACCTACACCCTTACCTAACTTTCATCCTGCTGAACTCATAGCACTAAACTGCTACCTTGGCCCCCATAAGAAACTAGTTATTGTTTCTATCTATATCCCTCCTGGGAACAACTTAGCAATCCTTGAAACTATCCTATCCTGGTTTTCACTTAACATTCCATATGAAACCCTCATCTTGGGTGATGTCAACTTGGACTGGTCCAAACTGAAAATAAACTCTCCCCAACTTAGTATTAACCTCCATGGTTTTAAGAAACTTATCATCTCCAACTCACTACCACAAAAACCCATAGTCTGACTCAATAATTCACTGGATACTCAGTAATTCCCTTCAACTATACCTCAACCCTACAACACACCATGACCAACTTAGTGACCACCTACCCATCTCTGTCCTTCGTGCCCCCTCCCAACTTCCCAAATCCCACATCTATAGAGTCTGCTGCAAACTCTCTAACTTCGATCTCATCCAATTTAGCTCTATTTTATCTTCCATAGACTGGTCCATCCTCAAGCACATCCCTCTAAATGATGCCATACAAAGATTTAATAATATTTTCCTAGACACCCTTAACTTACTGGCCCCCTCTAGAAAGATCAAAATAAAATCCAAGTATGCTCCCTGACTCTCAAAAGAAACAAAGTCCCTAATGCTAGAAAGAGACAAAGCTTGGAAAGCATGGACAAAATTGAAGGACTTACCCCTACTCCATAGCTATAGACACCTGAGAAATCTTGTCAAAAAGCACACCAACAACGACAAAAGGTCCTACTGTAACACTGCCCAACTTAATAACAAAACCAACCCTCAAAAGTTCTGGGCCTCCATTAATAATATTCTTTCCCCTGGCTCCCCTGCAACCCTCCCACCCAAACTCAACATCTCTTGAAACAGCTGTTCTACTCAATAACCATTTCATTGATACTATTAAATCACACATGGCTCCCACCAGTAATCCTACTCCTCTGCCTAACCCTCCTAAACCATCAAAAAACCCACCTTTTTATTTGCACCATTTCCACTTCCTACATCAGATCACTTCTTCTGAAACTCAACCCCTGCTCTCCCTCCGCTGATAACCTACCTCCTTCTTTCCTTAAACTTGCTGCTGATTCTGTTGTCTTCCCAGTATCCATACTTGTAAACAGATTTATACATGAGGCTATTGTACCTTTATCTTGGAAATCTTTTTACACCATTCCCTTGCATAAAGGTGGAAACTCAAGCGACCCTTCTAACTACAGACCTATAGCCATCGTATCCCCCCTCTCTAAGATTCTTGAAAAATGCATCCACTCCCAACTACCTTCTTGAACACAACCTCCTAACTCCCACCCAGCATGGCTTCCAACCTAAACATAGCACAACTACTGCCCTCCTATCTTTCACTCATACAATTGCTGAAGCCCTTGATAATAACAAACTGGTATCTTGTCTCTTCCTTGACTTATCAAAAGCTTTTGATAAGTCTCCCACCCTCTCCTACTATCCAAACTTGCTAACTTCAATATGACTTCCTCCTCCCTTGCCTGGTTCTCTAGCTACTTATCCTGCAGACAACAATCAGTAAAATGGCTCTCCTCTTCCTCTCCATTCCTATCTGTCCCAACTGGGGTCCTACAAGGCTCCATCCTAGGGCCCCTTCTCTTTAATATTTTCACCAATGATCTTTATACAGCTTGCAATACATCTTCCCTCATCCAATACACAGATGATTCTACTCTCATTACTACCTCAAATAACATCACCATACTCCAAGATCTGACACAACAGGTCTTCCTAGATACTGAACATTGGCTATCTAGCAATCTCCTCATCCTTAACCCAAAAAGACCAAACTCCTACTATTCCTCCCTCAATCATTATCCCGCCACAAATCTTCCTTTGCTATTACATCCTCAAATAACACTACTATTCAACCAGAGTCCCACACTAAACTCCTAGGGGTCATCATTGATGATGAGCTCAAATTTAACTTACACAATTACAATGTATAAAACAGACAAACCAAAAGCTTGGTCTATTATATCGCCATAAGAAATTCTTAACAACTAATTCCAAACTCACTCTTGCGCAAGCCCTTCTCCTTCCCTCCCTTCTCTATGCTGCTCCCATACTCACCCATATTCAAATTACTGTCTTAAACAAATAAGATAGCTTAAACACAACTTGGCTTTAGGCCCCAGCTCAGGACCGCTACTGCACTGCTACATTTTACCAGTATAAAAAAACAACATAGAAACAATGGTCTGCTTGTGTCCATGTTCTTGGACTTGTCAAAGGCATTTGATACCGTCTCGTACCAGTAACTACTCCTTCAAGTCTCCTCAGTAGGACTTTCACAGTACTGCTTGCCGTGGTTTCTTAATTACCTATCTGGAAGGCAACAAGCTGTTAAATGACAACAAACCTACTCATTCTGTCAACCAGTTACTTCTGCTATCTCTCAGGGCTCTATCCTGGGTCCTCAAGTGTTTAATATATTAATTAATAACCTCTACTCACCATACTAGTTTAGTTCATTGTGCAGACAACTCTACATTAATGTGTGCAAAATATGTTCAGACATTATCCAAAAATCTTTCTCCTCTGTAAAACCTGGCTCAAAGAATCAAATCTCCTGTTTAACCCCCAAAAAAACCAAGTTATTGCTTTTTATATCAAAAAGTTGCCAAAGTCAAAAGCAATCTTTTACCATAAAATCAGCAAATAATACTGTAATTGAAACTGCAAGTCACAGTAAACTTCTAGGCCTTATAGTAGATGGCGGTCTCAAGTATGAGCAACAAATACTGCACATCAGAAACTTGGCTACCTTTATTAGGATCAATGGATTATTTACAGGTACTGCACAAAAAACTCTAGCCACCACCTTCTTATTGCCAACTCTTATATACACTGCTCCTATCTACGTCAGTTCAAAGAAAGAAACTTGTCTCCTGCTACAATAAAATAGCTAAATTTTCCACCAGTCTATCTCACAGGACCCACCGTCATAGCTTAAAGCAATTAAACTGTCTTAAATCACGCAACTGCCTAACTTATTCACAACGAACTACAACACAAACTCATTTCATCATCCAGAAAAGTACACTGCAATACAAACCTTATTACTGCCCTACTGACTAGCAAAAACCTCCGTTCTAGTAATAAATTCTTACTACTCACAAGTAAGTCAAATAATGTTGCAGGAGACTCGCTCTACTACCAGTATATTGCTAAGTTCTGGAATACTATCCCCACACAAATAAAACTGTCCGACAAACTCAGTAGTTTTAAACCACTGCTAAAACAACATCTTAACCAATCCTGGTCCTGCACATGCTCATCACCAGGTTAAGACTTTGTGGTTACCATATGATGCTCTCCAAATACTCTCCTTAAACAGAATGCTCTCAACGTCTCACTGAAATGACAAATAACTGCTACCTGTACAATTCACTAAGCTGCACGTGGGCTTTCTCTTTAGTAACTTACACCTGTATAAAATGCAACTCCTGTGTGTGTACAAATGTAAATAGATTGCAACTACTGTTTAACTGGAACAAAGTCTTTCTTGCCGTGTGGTGCCCGAAGCAGAAGCAGTTTGCAAGTGCCGGTCGGCCGTCTCCTGAAATTTTCATTTTCGAGTTTCAGACCCAAAGTCTTCAAGAATGATAAGTACCCCGTTGGGAATCCTTTTTCTTGCTCCAACTGATGTCAGTAAAAGTTAACAATTGTCTTGCCTGTGGAAAGAAAATACCTTATAGAGATTTTCATTCTTACTGCATCCCCTGTTTAGACCCAGACCACGACGTTCCTCGCTGTCAGTTTTGTGCCTTGTTCAACCCCCAAACTGTTCGTTGTCGGGCTATTTTTGCAACCAATTACTTTTGTACTCGATCTCAGTACTCCGAAATGGCTTCGTTAAGCCATTCGACTACCAATCTACTGTAAAATGTAAGGATAAAGACAGAGACAGACCGCATAGGTCCAAAACTGCCAACGACGCTTCCGTTAAGCTAGTCGCCAGTCCGCCAGTACTCAGTGAGGCACTTTTGCAGCAGCTGATACCCGCTACTTCAGATTCGCAGGCCTCTACTGAGACCCATTCAGATGCCGCGAGATGCTTCTTCAACTATGGAACCTGCAAATGTCTCTACCTTAGATGGGTCAGGAACCGCTGTGCAGGCACCGGCTTCTGAGGGTGTTTTCAGGCCTACAGACATTCATTTTAAACAGACGCCATTGTTTCCATCCAGAAGTTCCAAATCCCTCAGGCTAAAACCTTGCACCACGCCTAGAAAACTGATGACCAAACCGTGGGCTCAGGCCCATATGCCTCAAAAACAAATGCTTAGAATGGCTGAAGACCTTATTACCTTAATCAGGGGAAGCCAGCCTTCCTCCTCTAAGAGACCTAGAACTGAATTTCTTTCTGATTCTTCTGATCAGGAATCTGATTTTTCTGCTCCTTCTGATTACCAGGATTTGCCCTTATCTACTTATGAGGATTCTGATGCAGAGGATTCCATTCCCTCTGCTTCTCCTCCAAAATATTTTTCTTTCGGTGAAACCTTGCATGCTCTTAGGGAGCATTTCTGCTGGGAAAGCCAGGATTACTCTGAGTCCAAAAAGAGTCTTGGGGATTTCTTACTCCTGCCTCAACACTGTTCTGGACATTGTAGATGATGCTTTCTTGGAATTTAGCCTTACCTTTACACTTTACCGCCACCTCCCAGAAGACCTGACAGGTACTACAGAGTACCTGACTCTCACAAAATGTTCTTCGTGTTTCACTGTTGCAGTCATTGCATTTGAGGTAATCTGCTCGCAGGTTGCCCTCAGTCGGCCTGAGTAACAAAGTCTTGGGTCCTGCATCAGTTGCTGTCCCTTCTTCCATGACGTCAGGTCATCAGGGGTATGAAACATGCAGCAAACACCATTTTCATCAGTCTTTCTTGCCGTGCGGTGCCCGAAGCAAAAGCAGTTCGCAAGTGCCGGTCAGCCGACTCCTGAAATTTTCGTTTTCAAGTTTCAGAACCGAAGTCTTCAACCTAAAGCTAAATACCCCATTGGGGAAACTTTTTCTTGCTCCTTACCGATGTCAGTAAAAGTTAATAATTGTCTTACTTGTGGGAAGCAAATACCTCATAAGGATTTTCGTTTGTACTGTATTCCTTGCCTAGGCCTTTGCCACAACATGCCTTGCTGTCGGTGTTGTGCTAAATTTAATCAACGCACTATTAAGCGTCGGTATATTTTTGCATCAAAATATTTCTGCTCAAGATTTAACTTTCCAGAAATGTCGTCGGTTAGCAGTCCAGCTACTGGAATACACAAAAAACGCAAAGAAAAAGACAGAGACAGACCGTCGAGGTCCAAAACCGACGACGAAGCTTCTAAGCCAGTCGCCAGTTCGCCGGTACTCAGTGAGGCGCTTTTGCAGCCCCTGATACCCGCTACTTTTGATTCGCAGGCCTCTACTGAGTACTCCGGTATGCCGCGAGACTCTTTAGGTATTGAACCCGCAGATGTCTCTACCTTAGTTGGGTCTGGAGCCGCTGAGCAGCACCAGCTTCTGAGGGTGTTTTCAGGCCTAGAGATTTGTATATTAAATCGACGCCATCTTCAAAACCTAGGCCAAAATCTACTTCTATGTCTAAAAAACTGACGCTTGGGCCACGTGCACAGGCCTCAATGCCTAAAAAAACAAATGATCAAAATGGCTGAGGATTTAATTACCTTGATCAGGGGTTCCCATCCCCCTCCTGCTAAGAGGCCTAGGCAAGGCACTGACTATGAATCATCAGATCAGGTTTCTATTTCTTCTGATTCCTCTTCTGATCAGGAATTATCTATTCCACCTTATGAGGACTCTGATGCAGAAGATTCCATCCCTTCTGCTTCTCCTCCTGAGGAGTTTTCTTTTGAAGAAACTTTGCATACCTTAAGGGAACACTTTCACTGGGAGAGTCAGGATTTCTCAGAATCTAAAAAGAGGCTTAGGTATTTCCTCCTTCTCCCTCAGCATAGGCCTTTGGCTATACCTCCTGTTCTAGACATTGTTGATGATGTTTTCTCAGAATCCAGCATGGCTCCTGATTCCCTGCCTCTGGCTCCCAGTAAGTCAGACAGATATTACAGGGTTCCTGACTCCCACAAATTCCTTTTAAAAAACCCAACTGCTGACCCTGAAACCATTTCTCAGGGTCCCAAGGGTGTTAAGGCTTCTACTGCTAAAAATCCTACCCCTTCTGATAGAGACTCCAGGGTGCTGGATAGATGGGGTAAGAAGGTTTTACACGTCTGCAACCTTGGCAATCAGGGCTTTAAACTGTCAATTTCATATGCTTAAATAGCAGCATGTCATGGGCTTACTTAAACAGAAAATTATGTTGATTTCTGACGGTGTGGAAAATAGAGTTACAGGATTTATTACACTCAGCTGAACAAGTTGGAAAGCATACTTTGCAATGTGGTTTTGATTCCTTGGAGGCCTCTTGCAGGGCCGCTGTAACTGGATCTGTAATAAGAAGGCATGCTTGGCTCAAGGAGCAAAATCTGCCTGATCATGTTAAAGCAAATTTGTTGGATGCTCCTTTACAACAGGACAGTCTATTTGGTAATAAGGCAGAAGAAGTTTTGAAAAAGATGGAAGATAAAGCTAAATCTATGCAAACTGTAAAAGGTTTTCTACAAGTGCAGCCACCCAGGTTCAGTAGGCACTGGCCTACTAAGAATTGTTCCTTTCCAGTACCCACCAGAGCCGCTCAGGTAAAACCCAGACACTCCAAAGGCTCCAGGTTTCAGTCCCAAGGAACTTGCAGAACAAAAACAATGGGGTGCTTCCACCTCCAAATCTGGAAGTAGCAAGGCACCTTCCTATGGTAAACAGTCTCAATGACTTTCCTCTGCAGTCACCAAGCACTTATCTTTTGGCAGCCCCTTTGGGGGGGAAACTGGCACTTCATGCACGAAATTGGCAATTAATTACCCGAGACAAGTGGGTTTTAAATATAGTATCCCAGGGATACAGATTTCATTTCCACATGTTGCCAGTCCCAAACAGATGGCCAGATCTGCCTCCAAATCAGTGGGAAGAGGCCCAGAAACAAGTTATGTCCCTCATGAATATGGGGACTATTCATTCAGTACCAGAAAAGGAAAAGGGGCAAGGTTTTTATTCAAGACTTTTCCTGATACCCAGAAAAGACGAATCCTGGCGTCCAATTCTGGATTTATCCATTCTAAATATATTTCTGGACATTCCAAAATTCAAGATGCTGACTCTACAGCAGTTACTGCCTATGCAAGGCAAGGATGCCTGGTTGGTAACTCTAGACTTAAAAGAGGCTTACCTGCATATCCCAATCAGGGAATCTTGCAGAAGATACCTCCGCTTCAAAGCAGGCTATTTGCATTACCAGTTCTCTGCACTGCCCTTTGGCTTATCTACTGTGCCCAGGGTCTTCACAAAGTGCCTGGCACCAGTAATTGCATTTTGCAGACAAAGAAACATTCATATTTATCCTTACCTGGACGATTGTGTAATTCAGGCAGAAAACAAGGACACACTTCTAAAGCATCTGGTGTTTGTAAAAAGGCTTCTAACTTGTCTAGGGTACACAGTAAATGAAAAGAAATCAACTGGTACCCTCTCAAATAATTACATTCTTGGATGCAAGCTTGAATACAACTGCCCAGATGACTTATCGCACTCCAGAAAAGCAAATTCAATTGATGACTTACTTCAAACAAGTGGCCAAGAAAACCCAGCTATCTGCAAGACAAATTCTGAAGGCCTTGGGGTTCATGGCTTCCTGCATTCTAATAATTCCATATGCAAGACTGCATATGAGGAAACTTCAGTGGTACCTAAAAAGCTTATAGAGTCAACATTGTCACAGCCTGGAAACAATGATTCCTGTCATTCCTTGCCTGCAGCAAGAGTTCCTATGGTGGGCAGAGGCCTGTCACCAAAACAAGGGACTATCATTCATTCCACCCCCTGCCACCCAAACCCTGACTACAGACGCGTCAGATTATGCTTGGGGGGACACATCTAGCAGGGAAATGCATTCAGGGCCAATGGAGCCCAAATAAAATGCACCTACATATCAACCAGAAAGAGGTGCTAGCTGTACAGAATGTTCTGACAGCCTTCAAGGACTATCTTCATCCAGGGCAACTACTGATAAAGACAGACAACACCACAGTCATGTGGTACATAAATAAGCAGGGAGGTACCCATTCCTATCCCCTTTGCAGACTAGCCATGGCCTTTTGGAACACAGCATTGACTTACCAAATACATCTACAAGCTCAATTCCTGCCAGGAAAGCAAAATACTATGACAGACGAACTAAGCAGAAATCTTATGGACCCACACAAATGGAAACTGGATCCACAGATCTTCAGCATGTTGACACGCAAATGGGGGAGCCCAGACATAGATCTTTTTGCCTCACCCCAAAATTATCAGTTGGACAAATTCTGCACAAGAATTCATCACAAAAAAAGCTTGGAAAATGGATACTCTATCCTTCAGCTGGAAAACAGTCTATGCCTTTCCCCCTCTGCCTCTGCTCTCCAAGGTCTTACTAAAAGTCAGACAGGAAAAAACAAAAATGATTCTGATTGCTCCAGACTGGCCTCACCAACACTGGTACCCGCTCCTATGCAATATGTCACACCTTCCTCCGTGGTACCTGCCTCAGACACCTTATCTACTGTCTCAGCAGAACTATCAAATTATGCACAGTCAGCTCCAAACTCTGAATCTTGCAGCATGGCTAATCAACTAATTTCACCAGTTACATCTCTCAGCACACCTGTGTTGGATGTCATTTTGGAGGCTAGAAGGCCTAGTACTAGAAAATCTTATGCTGATAAATGGAAAAATTTCTGTGCCTGGAACCAAGCACAAGGAATAAGCACAGCAATGCCCAATATTCCTCAGATTCTTCAATATTTAACTGAGATGCTTCACAAGGGCCTATCTTTTTCTTCCATAAAAATCCATGCCTCTGCCATTTCAGCTCATTACAACACAGAGCCTCCCCTCTTTTCTCATCCCCTGCTAAAGCAGTACCTCAGAGGGGCCAAAAATTTAAGACCTCCCAGGAGAGCTCCAATTCCTGCATGGGACCTCAATTTTGTGTTGGAAAAACTCACCCTACCTCCTTTTGAACCAGCTGCTACTGCAGACATAAAATTTCTCTCTTGGAAGACAGCCTTTCTTTTAGCAGTCACTTCAGCTAGAAGGATTTCAGAACTACAGGCTCTCACGGCAGTGGAGCCTTTTTATTATCTTTTACCCGGACACAGTGGCTCTCAGGACCAAGCCATCCTTTACGCCTAAAGTGGTATCTAGTGTGGCTGTTAATCAGACCATTCATTTGCCAACCTTTTTCCAAAATCCACAGAACAGGGGTGAGTGGATTTTGCACTCTTTGGATGTACACAGACAACTAAGATACTACTTAAACAGGACAAAATCTCTAAGAAAATCTGAGCAATTACTGGTGGCATTTGCTGCAGGGACAGAGGGAAAGGCTATTTCAAAGCAGACTATTTCAAAATGGATAAGCCATTGTATTAATTTCTGCTACATGCACCATGGTAAACCTCTCCCTAAGGGGATCAGATCCCATTCAAACAGGGCTGCATCTACTTCTGCAGCCTTTCTCAGGGGGGTTCCTACCAGCGACATTCTAGAAGCTGCTACCTGGAGTTCAGTTCATATGTTCACCAAGCATTACCATTTACCTCTCTTCTCTAAATCCTTGCAGGCTTTGCCACTGCTGTCCTATAGGGCCTTATATCTGCTCCTAATGCTGTATAATTCCATCCTCCCAACCTTAGCTTTGGGATTCTACCCAAATGTAATGACTGCAACAGTGAAACACGAAGAACATATTACAGTTGTGTACGCTTACCATAAATTTAGATGTTCGAGTGTATTCATTGTTGCAGTCCTGGTTACCCACCCGCCAGCCCCCTGTTTTTCTCTTACTATACCTCTTCTTTCCTTTACTATGCTCAACAGCCTTTTTCGTGTAGTTGCTTTTATTTGGAGGTATATTTTTTGTGTACTACATTACATGCAGATATGTTTTGCTCCGCATTTGGGGGGCACCTGACATCTGGGACAAGAAAAACTGATCAAAATGGCGTCGGCTGCATGTTTTATACCCCCTGACGACCTGACGTCATGGAAGAAGGAACAGCAACCGACGCAGGACCCAAGACTTTGTTAATCAGGACGACTGAGGGCAACCTGCCAGCAGATTACCTCAAATGTAATGACTGCAACAGTGAATACACTCAAACATCTACATTTATGGTAAGTGTACACAACTGTACTTTCCTCTTCAAGAATCCTTCTGCGGATCCAGAGACCATTTCCCAAGAACCAAAAGGCATTATGACTACTGTTGCCAAAAATCCTACCCCTTCTGATAGAGATTCTAGAGCCTTAGACAGATGGGGTAAGAAGGTATACACTTCTGCTACTTTGGCCATTAGGGCTTTAAATTGCCCGTTTCATATGTTAAAGTAGCAGCATATTATGGGACTACTTAAACAGAAAATTATGTTGATTCCTGACTGTGCTGAACACAAAGAATTGCAACATTTAATGCATTCTGCAGAACAAGTTGGTAAACATACTTTGCAATGTGGTTTTGACGCTTTAGAAGCATCTTGCAGGGTTGCTGTCACTGGGTCTGTACTTAGAAGGCATGCTTGGCTTAAAGAACAAAACTTGCCAGATCATGTTAAAGCTAAATTACTGGATGCTCCCTTAAACCAAGACCACCTTTTTGGCAACAAAGCAGAAGTCGTCCTCAAAAGGATGGAGGAAAAAGCTAAATCTATGCAAACTGTTAACTATTTCCTACAAGTACAGCCTCCCAGATTCAGTAGGCATTGGCCTTCAAAGAGCTGGTCCTTTCCAGGCCTTCTCAGTCCAAACCCAGGAACAGCAGACCACCTAGGCTACAGTCTCAGGCTACGCACAGTCCTAAGCAGTGGGGGGCCCCCACTTCCAAAGCAGGGAGTAGTAAGACACCCCCTTGGAAAAATGACACAATGACTTAACCCTTCCAAGCCCTGCTCTACAACCTGCTCCCTTAGGAGGAAAGCTCGCCCTGCATGCAAAAAACTGGGAACTCATTACTCGGGACAAATGAGTTTTAAACATAGTTTTCCAAAGATGCAGATTCCACTTCCACACACTTCCAACCCCAAATGGTTGGCCAGACCTACTCCAAATCAATGGGCAGAGGCCCAACAGCAGGTTCTCTCTCTTCTCAGTATCAGGGGTATTCAACCTGTCCCAGCAGAACAAAGGGGACAAGGTTTTTATTCAAGACTTTTTCTGGTACCCAGAAAAGACAACGCCTGACGTCTTGTCCTGGACCTCTCTATTCTCAACACCTTTCTGGTAGTTCCAAAATTCAAAATGCTAACTCTTCAACAGCTTCTTCCTATGCTAGCCAAAGATGCCTGCTGGCAACCTTAGACTTAAAAAGAAGCTTACCTGCACATCCCAATAAGGGAATCTTCACAGGAAATACCTAGCTTCAGGGCAGGCTCCATGCACTATCATTTCTCTACACTTCCCTTTGGCTTATCTACTGCACCCAGGGTATTCACAAAGTGTCTAGCTCCAGCCATTGCATTTTGCAGGCAGAGAAATATTCAAATTTACCCATACTTGGTCGATTGTCTTATTCAGGCAGAAAGCCAGGACTTGCTATTACAACACCTGGCATTCCTAAAGAAACTTCTAACCTCACTGGGGTACACCATCAACGAAAAGAAATCTCACCTAGTACCCTGCCAACAGATTGTACTCCTGGGAGCAAGCTTGAACGCAGCTTCCCAGATGGCATTCCTCACTCCGGAGAAACAAGTTTATTTGATAACCTACTTCAAACTATTGGCCACAAATCCCTAGCTATCTGCAAGGAAAATACTGCAAGCCCAGGGGTTCATGGCCTCTTGCATTCTACTAATTCCATATGCAAGACTGCATATGAGGAAACTCCAATGTTATCTAAAAAGCCTATGGTGTCAACATTCTCAGGACCTGGAAACAATGTTTTCTGTCATTCCTTGTATGAAGAAGGAGTTCCTTTGGTGGGCAAAAACCTGCTACCACAACAAGGGACTCCCTTTCACTCTACCCCCTGCCACTCAAACCCTAACAACAGACTCATCAGACTATGCATGACAGGCTCACATGGTAGGGCAGTGCATTCAGGGCAAATGGAACCCGAGACAGATGCACCTGCATATCAATCAAAAAGAAATGTTAGCTGTACAGAATGCTCTGACAGCCTTCAAAGACCGTATTCTTCCAGGACAACTATTGGTAAAGACAGGCAACACCACAGTTATGTGGTACATAAACAAGCAGGGGGGAACCCACTCGTACCCTCTTTGCAAACTAGCCATGACTCTGTGGTGCACAGCCTTGAGCTACCAAGCACACCTACAAGCTCAATTCCTGCCAGGCAAACGACTTAAGCAGAAATCTCATGGACCCACAGGAATGGAAACTAGAACCCAAAATATTCAACCTGTTGAGGAGCAATGGGGGGACTCCAGAGGTAGACCTATTTGCCTCCCCACAGAACTACCAATTGAACCAATTCTGCACAAGAACTTCCCACAGTCAAGCTTGGAAAGTGGATGCCCTGTCCTTTACTTGGGAAAGCCGCTCTGTTTATGCCTTTCCCCCTTTGCCTCTCCTCTCGACGGTTATACTAAAGATCAAACAGGACAAGCCAAGGACAATACTGATTGCACCAGACTGGCCATGCCAGCACTGGTACCCCCTCTTGCGCAGTATGACATTGCTGCAACCATGGCACCTGCCTCAGACCCCTTCCCTGCTGTCCCAGCAGGCGAGGCAGATTCTGCACCCTCAGCTTGAAACCCCGAACCTTACAGCCTGGCTAATTCCTTGAGCTCTCCTCTAGCATTCCTCCGTAAGTAGGTGCTGGATGTCATTCTGGAGGCAAGGAGGCCTGGTACTAGAAAATCCTATGCTGAAAAGTGGGAAAGAAACTGTTCCTGGAGCCAGGCTCAGGGGTTGGGCACAACGGTGCAAAGCTTACCTCATATTCTACAGTACTTAACAGAAATGTTCCACAAGGACCTATCCTTCTCATCAATTAAAATTCATGCCTCTGCCATTTCAGCACATTATGATACTGAGCCACCCCTCTTTTTTCACCCCTTGCTAAAATAATTCCTTAGAGGGGCCAAAAATTTAAGACCCCCCCAGGAGACCTCTCACTCCAGCCTGGGACCTTAACTTTGTATTGGAAAAGCTCACCCCCCCCCCCCCTTTGAGCTAGCTGCAACAGCAGAGTTGAAATTCCTTAACTGGAAAACAGCCTTCCTTCAAGACATCGCTTCAGCAAGAAGAGTGTTTGAATTACAGGCCCTCATGGCAGTGGAGCCCTTCATTATCTTCCATGCGGACAGGGTTTCCCTCAGGACTAATCTTTTCTTTATGCCCAAGGTGGTGTCTAGTGTGGCCCTAAATCAGTCCATTCATTTGCCTACTTTTTTCCCTAATCCACAAAACAAAGGGGAACGTATCGTGCACAGACAACTTCGATTTTATTTGGACAGGACTAACCCTCTCAGAAAATCTGAACAGCTGCTAGTTGGCTTTGTTGCAGTGGCAGAGGGGAAGGCCATTTCAAAGCAAACCATTTCCAAATGGATAGCCCATTGCATTCATTTCTGCTACAAGCACCATGGAAAACCTTCCCCACAGGGGATAAGATCACATTCCACCAGGGCTGCATCTACCTCTGCGGCTTTTCTCAGAGGGGTCCCTACCAGAGACATCCTAGAAGCTGCTACCTGGAGCTCTGTACATACCTTCACCAAGCATTACCACATGCCTATCTTTTCTAAATCCAGAGCTGGATTTGCCGATGCAGTCTTGCAGGGCTTAATAGCTGGCCCTAATGCTCTTTAACTTCCTCCTCCCTTCGTTAGCTTTGGGAATCAACCCAAATGTGATGACTGCAAAAGTGAAAAACTAAGAACATAGTACAGTTATGTAGATGTGTGTTAGTGTAGATGTTAGTGTATTCACTGTTGCAGTCCTGGTTACCCTCCCTCCAGCCCCCTGACTTCTCTTGGCTTTACCTTTCCTTCTTGTTTGGTATATTTATTTTTTCTGGTGTATTTGCTCTTTGATGGGGGTGTACCATAACATATAATTGCTTCCTATTGTGGGGGCACCAGACAGCTGGGGCAAGAAAAACTGATGTAATGGCGTCGGCTGCATGTTTTATATCCCTGACGACCTGACGTCATGGAAGAAGAGACAGCATCTGACGCAGAAATCCGAAGACTCTGGTATTCAGGCCGGCTGAGGGGCTACTTGCAGGCAGATAACCCAAATGTGATGACTGCAACAGTGAATACACTCAAACTACTACATTTATGGAAGTGTACACAACTGTACTTTTTGAGTACTAAATATTAAAGATTACGTTTTTTAAATGATTTTGTCATTCTGTTTTTTACTGGACAGTGAAGTTTTTTGTGTAGTGGCTTTAATAATTGATTGTGAACTGTTGAATTTCAGAAAAATGAGATGACCAGCATTTAATGTCACCTGCATTTTATATGCTGTTATGGGTAGCTCATTAATAAACAAGTACCATAGGGCCAGATATGGACACTGTGGTATTTGAAGGTGGTAGTTTATTGGCATAGTATCATTAGGTAGTTGACCTGGGCCTGTGGTCTTTTGTTAAAATTAGTGTCCGATAATCTGATTACAGGTAACACATGATGTGTTGAATCAGTTAAACATTTTAGGACCATGAGCAGGGCCTCCTTCAGTTGTCTTTTTTCTGTGTTAGTAAGGGTTATGCCATTAATTTTGTGTAAAGTAGTTAGTGTTGTATTCTTTTGAGAAGCCTTGATGAGCCTGACAAGGAGATATAAATTTATTTGTGTACTCCATGGCTTTGATTACATACAATTTTCAGCATCGTTGTCAGTACTAATCTGGATTTAAGATGATAATTCTCTATTGTTAGTCTAAATCGTTTGGTAGCGGGGGATTAATTGTCGTTTTCCAGGTACTGGGCACAGTTCTTACTAAGGGCAAATTGGAGCATGTCTGTGATTGCATTGCCAATATAAAGATAAGCTAGAAAATCTGGGTGCACTTCTTCTTCAGTACTTCTTTGTTTGGCTAAGAATGTTTTGACATATGACATGGAAATGATTTTGACGTGGAACATGGTGCACTAGCTGTTTTCAGGACAGCTTGTTGCAGTAGTCCTTTTGTGCCTGTACATTTATATAAACGTTTGTCTGGAAATTCTTCAACTTGAAACAGGCTTATACTAGCTAATTTCTGGAAGGGTAGGTGCATTGGTTCTTTTGTGTCTGTATTTTTATCTGACAGTTTTAGTATTTCTTTGTTGTTATTGAGATGGACATGATTTTGAAGTGGAATGAGGATTTAGTCCAGTTTAGGTCATTTTGCATGTTTGGCAAGGATAAAGTTATAGTTAAGATGGAATGTGTTTTTATGGAAGCATAATTATGAAAACATTTTAAGCAATGCAGCTACTTCACTGGGCTAGTGATAACACTTTGATTCCATTAGAGTGGCAGTCAGAGCTTATTTAACTTGTCCTTATAGAATGCGGATTTCTTTCTAGGGTAGTTTTGGATTGCAGTATATAACAGTTTGCTTGTTTTAAAGATCAGTTAGTTGCCTTTGCCACTTTAACAACATTGTCTTTTTAGTGTCATGGTAGCTCTGAAAAGTAAAATGGCTTTTCCATTGCTTCCATGGTTTGCTCTGTGGATTCACAGCCATCTAAGAGTACTAATTCTCTAGTTGTTTTTTTTTTGTTTTGTTTTTTTTTTGAGGAATAATTTCTCTAGGATTTATGGCAGAACTGCTGTTGTGTTGTTAATAGCAGCTGTACTGTGTGCAATGTTTGTCAGTGTTCCAGTCAGTGTTGCTAAGATTTAATACATAGTTCAGATGTGAGCTATGTCACTTGGCATCTACTTTGAAATTTGTAATAAATTACTTGTAAACAATGCAGCATTCAAGTTTTATTGTCTGCTGTCAGCTTTTAGTTTAAAAGTAATCTTTCGTGATACATGGTATTTATACATCAGGCATCATGCTTATCTTCTTTACATTGTCTTTGTATCCTGGAAGTATTTGAGTTAATGATTCTGGATTATTCTATATTATTCTGTTCTGTCCCACTGGTTGTATATTTGGATGGTAATGATTTATCCTGTCACACTACTGGTTCATGTGATGCAGAGATACAGTTGTTTTGTAGCACTAAATTTCTGTTGTACTTCTCTCTCCCCAGAGGTCTTTGAGAATCTAACTCATGAGCTACAGAAGAAAGACTCCATGGCATCTGAACTACATGTCCGGCACATTGCCATTGAACAGCTGTTTAAGAACTGCTCAAAGTTGCCATGGCTACAGATAGGACGTGCAGGAGTGAAACCGAGTGTCCCTGTCAACAATGGAAACCAACCGCAGCTTAAGCCCTGAATACTCAGGTTGTAGTTGCACATATTGCAATATGCCAGAAACATTTAGGTCCTGTGTGGATTGCTACTCCAAGAGCGTTGCTGTAGGCCTGGATATTTAAGTGCTTTCCATTAGTCAAAAAAGAAACTTGGGAGTGTTGAAGCACAAGTGACCATATGGAAATGTGTTCAGGTATTCTATGGTCATTTGCCCGAGTGCATGCAGATGTGGTCACAGCCAGGCTTGCACATTTGAGCTATTGACTCCATCTCTTTCTGAGACTGCACTACTAGAAAAGTTAAAGTACTTTCCTACAAGAGCTTGCCATGTCAGTACACCAAATAAAACTGCTAAATGCTTTGTGAAAGCCTGCCATGACTGATAAGCAGTAGGTTTTGTCAGCATTTGCTTTTCATCTCTCTGTGTCACCCTCTGAGATGTACATACAGTACCACGTATTCTTTCAAAACCTGCCATATCAGTGCCCAGTTGACAGATAAACTGCATTTCTTGTCAGTGTCTGGTATGTCGGTAAATAAATGTTTAGCTTAATTCCCACAGAGTGGTCCTATGTCACAGGAGGAAAAACAGTATTGATGGAACATGTTTTTCTATTTATTATGAGCAATATTTTTTACTGGACTTTTTTGATACTGGAGTAAAAAAGATAACTTATTTTGGATACATTTTCCCCAGACACTGTTTTTAATTGGTGCAGATTTTCTATCTGTTCATTTTTTGAGATGTTGCAGTCTGTACTGGACATCTGTCACTGTGCTGTTTGTTGTTAAAAGATTTGAAATTGCTTCTTTTGCATGTTTTGTATTTTTTTTTTCTTTAAAACTGTAATTTTTGAGTTGTGTTCTGTTCATGTGCAACAGTGAAGATGCATGACATGTACAGGTATGTATGTTGAGTAGATATGGGGTTGTTTTCAAAAATGTATTTTCTCGCTGAACAGTTGTCTGTATTTGCAGATATATTTTTCCCTCTCCTCACTGATAATGTTGCTCTGTTTTACTACAGTTATTGTCAGAAATGATATAATGTGTATAGATTTTGCTTATTTTGAATTGTAGACTTGACACAGTGGAACAGTGCTGTTACATACAGAAAATGTCAGCTGGTCTGGCCCAAAAAAAATGGAAATTAAGGGCCGTAAATGTCTTACCAAATATCCGTTTGAGAATAAGCAGAGGTTAGCAGAGTAAGAGCTAGGAGTAGGTAAATTTCTGTGGTGTCCTGACCAGATGTCCCTTAGTTGGTATGCATATCACATGAGGTCTTTCTTGAAACTAGACCATGCTTAGTGGGACTTCCCCGTTCATAGAAGTAAGTAATAATGCACAGTCTAAGAGGGCTGTCCTGTCCCAGAATGTAGTGACCAAGGTCCTTGTGATATTGCAGACAATGATTGAGCATTTTAAAGAGCAGTGCATTGACAGGTTCTTCGGATATAGAACTGTGCACATACATATCATTAGTCAGATGATAATGTTGTTTGTGTGGCATTTCTAAAGGCTTGTAGCTCCACCTAGGCTCTCCATTGGTTTTGTAGTGTGGAGTCCACAAGAGGAACACACTTCATATGTAACGTCACATTAGAAGCAGTCTGTGAAAGCTATAGTATCTTCAGGTCTTTGGGAGACGAATGTGCAGGGCATTACTAGCTGGAACAGTTGAATGTGCAATAAAAAGAAGCATTGCCAACTTGCATACAATAGGGAAGAAAGGTAATTTAGGATTGTTAACATCTAATATAAGGGACCTTCCTTGATGGGTCAGTGTTTGGTTCTTTCTCTTCACCACTTGCATATTGGCATTTTTTTTGTATGAGGTTTCAGTGATTAGGGTGCACCCACCCACCAGTGTCACACTCCTGACTTCTTAAGGACACCTAGCCCCTGGGACTGCCAGTTGTTTTCTGCCATTCAGTTTGATTCACAGTCTTGACCCATGAATGAATATTTCCTGTATCTGATGGCTGAAAGTAAATCTATGCAGTGTCCCTATAGCCATCAGATTATGTAACCTGCACTGGCATTGCTGTTATTTGCAATGGGGAAAAGCATGAAGTAGAACACTGCTGTGAGTCCCATTACTTCCACTCTGCAAACATCTGAGGGACAAGCATCTGGCACATTGTGATGCCAGGGGGATAGTGGTGACTGGGAAGCCTCTCAGCAGGAATTGGTTGATAGTGTTCTGATAGTCCCTGGGTCTGTGAAAGACATCTGTCACAAGCATAGAAGTTTAGTGGAGAGGCCTCAGTGCAACTTTCCAGGAAGTAATTCTGTTGACATGGCCTTCCAAACCATATGGATGCTGAGCTCACCCTTGACTAGGGAGGTTTGAAGCCTGTGACATTCTTAATTTGTTGGATGATGAGACACAGAGGTGTGTCACTTCCTCCCAGCCTGGGGGATGCCCAAGGCTCATCTGCTTTATAGCAGAGAATGGTTTTAGACTTTCTTTTTCTTTAGGTTGGGTTACTCGAGTTCGAGGATTCCCTTCCTAGTGTCTCAGACACAGCATTGGCCTAGGTGGAGAAAGTCTTTTGTGTCTTTCTATGCCAGGGTTTTACAATCCAGTTAGATGTATGATGTCTGGAAAGAACTTGCAGGCTAGGTGTGGCTGCAAAACATTAAAGAGTAAAACTTAATGGCAGCATTGATCCCTGTGCAGGTATCTATTGCCCACATGCTACCTTGTGTGGGTGTGCTTCCTAGTTGTCAGATCCCCGCTACCTGACTACTGATGCACACTTACTCTTATGTAAAGCATTGTATGAGCTTATTTCTGCTGTAGTTGCGGGTGGTCATTCTCTTCCACGTGGGCTTCCCTTAAGAGTCTGAGGACTACAGTTCAGTGTCTCCGAGATGTGCAAGAACAATTATTTCTCTCCACTTACAGCTCCCTTTCAAATTACCTGTTTTTTTTTGAGAGCCCTCCAGTCTTATGTGGCCATCTGGCCCCTATATAGTCCCCCCCCCCCAGAAGCACCGGAACAGTTGTCAAGGGCAGAAGGCTGAAGAGCCCTTGACCATTTTACCCTCTGTGCCAGTCATACCATTATTGCAAATTGGATTTGCCAAAATTCAGCATTTGTGATCCCTACGAATGGCCAGCTTCCCTAAGTGAGAGCTGATGGTAGAAGTAGTGGAGTGTCTATATTTCAGCTTTCACAGTCTGTTACTAATGTAGTCTGCTGTAATTTTGATTGTGCCTGTACAGTGGCCATGGACACAGGCTCATGTGTCTGCCTGCACAGGATGGTGTGGCCAGGAGCGGCCTTAGGTCAACTGGTGCCCTAGGCATAAGGGCTCCATCGCGCCCCCCTCACACCACCTGGTGCCCCCATCCTGGTCTACCTGCACCAAATAAATACTGGAAAAGCGCCCCTGCTAGAGTGGCGCCCTAGGCAGCCACCTAGTTGGCCTATGCCTAAGGCCGGCTATGGGTGTGGCTGAGGCGGTCTTCCTTTAACTAAGCACAAAGGAACAACCTTCTGCAAATACCCATTTCATAGCAGAAGTTCTGTTTCTAATGACTTCTTTAAACATAATAGATGACCTCCTGAAGTGGAAGCCATCACTATTGTAGAGGAGCCTTTTGATTTTGCTGGACCTCATGTTGTTGTTCTTCATCTAAGCCTAACCAACCCCAAAAGAAGAGGAAATCTTTACAGAATGGAGAAGATACTGAACAACACATGCTCTCGCCCCTGCTGTTGCCAGCCAAACCATTCAAGATAATTCTTTTGCTGGGCCACCACAACAGTTCTGACTATATAGTCAGAGAGTACCCACTGGGGTACAGTTCTGCGAGTTTACCATGGCTTGGAGAATTATTAACAAGGTTAATAGTTTTTAGATGCTGAGCTACAGAAAGGAGCACAGATTGTACTGCCACCTTATCCCTGTTTTAGAGGGAATGGAGAGATTCCATCCAATACAGTACATCAGCAGCTTTGACCAGCACATTTGCTGCCTCCACTTCTGCATGGTGACTCTGCAAGAGGTCATGCCTATGTGCTGCTACAGGGTGACTGGGTAATATCACTTGACATGATGGATGTCTTTTGGTTCATCAGTTTTGAAACCCAAACAGAAAATTCATTTTGTTCAGGGTAAGCATCACATCTGGAATAGTGTGTTGACATTTGGGTTTTCTTCAGCACGCTGGGTGTTTGCCAAGGTGTTGACCATGGTGACCAAAGCCTAGCAGGAGAAGAATCTCTATATGTTCTCCTACCTGGATAACTACTGGTAGCGACAGCAAAGGACTTCTTGGAAGACTCGCTGAATTAAGTGCTGCCATGTTTATAGCTGTTAGAGGCAAGCATAAATTTGAAGAGGTCCTGTCTGACCTCATTTCAAATGTTTGCCTTTATATAGGTACTGAGCTGGGCATTGTTCTCTTCTGGTAGTTTCTTTCTGTGATGAAGATCTAGGAAGTTATGACCTTGGAAGCTTGCATGAACTTGCCACACAGGATCCAGCTTGGCACCCAGTTGTGGCTTGTTATTTTGATGTCCACTGTGATCTTAAGTTTGACATTTTCTGCATCTGAGGATATGGGCTTTACAATGGATTTTAGTGCATCAGTGTCAGGAGTTGTGGAGTCACTTGTGGCAGTACCATGGTGCCAGGCTGTGGAGTAGTGCAAGATCTCTGCAAATGTCTGTTGGGCCTCCAGTTTCTGCAGCTGAATATGCTGAAGTTCCTCGTGATGGCTGCTTTGCTAGCAGGGTGGGAAAGGCTGTAGTCCCCTTGGAGAGAAGGTTCCACAGCAACATGTTGGAACTAAATTGTCTTATTTCCTCTCAAAATATAGGGGGGTGCATGACACAGTTTGTTATTCAAAGTTAGCTTAACAACCAGTCCATCATGTGGTATACAAACAAAGAAGAAGGCATGGTATCTTCGTCTCCTGTGCAGAGAAGTGGGGAAAGTCTTGTACCATGGACATATATATTGCTTTCAGTAATCCACATCTTAGGAAAAGCAAACATGATGGTGGACTTTTGACCCAGTCTCCCCTTTCCTTAAGTTATGGATTGCCTAGATTAGGACTTCTAGAAGGGGCCATGCTATTTATCAATATGTTTGCCACTTAGGAGAATGCAATCCTCCCTCTTATGATCAATGTAGCAAAGGCAGGGAGGAGATTGCTGTGGGCATGTTCTCCATCCCATGGTAAGGGAGGTACCTGTATGTGTCCCTCCCCTCCCTAATCCCACACCCATTTGCAAAATTCATAGAATAAAGACCACAGCTGTAGTGGTCATAGAGGGATGTAGTTTCAAGCTATCTGGTCTCTTGCTATACACAGAACTTTCCTAAAAGTAGCAAAGATGTCCCCCTAGTTATCCATTTGACTCCATGTCAGAGCTTGTTTTTATGTACCCTGATTCCACTCAGCCTTTTGGTTAAGTTTTCAATGTTAAGAAACTTGCTACCAGACGGTCTGCCAAGTGGAAGTAAATCTGCATTTGGATAGGGCAGTACCTATTTGGTCAGCTTAGATGTCATATTGACATATCTTAAGCAGTGGTATGAAATGAGTCTTAGTTGTTCCACAGTCATACGTGTATCAGCTATTTTTGTCCTTCATGAACTTGTAGGAGAGCAGGATTGTGGCCCAGCATTACTTAGCAATGCAGTTCCTTAGATTGCTCCATTCTTCCTGCCTCTGAAAAATCCTTCCTAATCATAAGATTTAAACTTGACAGGATTGCCTTTTTCTCCACTTAGACTTGCTGGTTTTGTGGCTTTGAAATCTGTTTCTTGAAAAAGACTTTGTGGTGTCCATATATGAATCTCAGAGCTGCAGACTGTCATGTGTCCCAACATGTCTTTGTTCTGTCTGCTTCTGGGTTATTTGTATGCAAAATATAAGAGTTAAAATAGGAAAGTTAGGATAGTCTGATTCTCACAGATAAATAACTTAGTAAGTAGGTATGAACCTATGTATATGAAACCTTATTTGTTTTTTCCCCAAGGCATGGGTTTTCGTCAAGACTAATCTGTTTCTTTCCAAGACTTTTTTAGTTGTCCCTGGAACCAGTCCATTTCTGTCCCGGTTTTCTTTATTGAAGTGGAAACCAGAGAAGAAGGATGCCTTCATAAAATGGATGTGGACAGCCATCTCACATTATACCTGAACTAGGTACATGAGTTGAGAAAGACTGATCCATTGTTTGTTCCCTATGCTCAGTAAGAAAAGGAATGTTCTTCATGTTTCACTGTTGCAGTCATTACATTTGGGTAATCTGCTGGCAGGTTTCCCTCAGTAGGCCTGATTAACAAAGTCTTGGGTCCTACGTCGGTTGCTGTCCCTTCTTCCATGACGTCAGGTCATCAGGGGTATAAAACATGCAGCCGACGTCATTAACATCAGTCTTTCTTGCCGTGTGGTGCCCGAAGCAGAAGCAGTTTACAAGTGCCAGTCGACCGACCCCTGAAATTTTCGAGTTTCAGAACCGAAGTCTTCAACTTAAAGCTAAGTACCCCGTTGGGGAAACTTTTTCTTGCTCCTTACTGATGTCAGTAAAAGTTGTTAATTGCATTACTTGTGGAAAGCAAATACCTCATAAAGATTTCCATTTGTAACGTATTCCTTGCCTATGCCCTGACCACAACATACCTTGCTGTCGGTTTTGTGCTTTATTTAATAAGGGCACTATCCGTCGTCAGCACATTTTGGCCTCTAAATATTTTGGCTCTCTGTTTAATTATCCAGAAATGACTTTGGTTAGCCACCCGACTACCGGAATTCTGAAAAAACACAAAGAAAAAGACAGAGACAGGCCGTCAAGGTCCAAAACTGCAGACAACGCTTTTCCTAAGCCAGTCGCCAGTTCGCCGGTACTCAGTGAGGTGTTTTCGCAGCCCCTGATACCCACTAATTCTGGCTCACAGGCCTCTAATGAGACCCATTCGGAGTCCGGTATGCCGCGAGATGCCTCACCTATGGAACCCACGGATGTCTCTACCTTGGATGGGTCCGGAGCCACTGTGCAGGCACGGGCTTCTGATGGGGTGTATTCAGGCCTGCAGATTTGCATATTAAACCGACTCCACCTTCTATACTAAGGCCTAAATCTCGATGTATGTCTAAACAACCAATGCCCAGGCCACATGTTCAGGCCCCTATACCTAAAAAACAAATGATCAAAATGGCTGAAGATCGTATTTCTCTAATCAGGGGTAGTCAACCCCCCCCCCCCCCAAGAGGCATAGGCCTGAGCTTGACTATGAATCTTCTGACCAGAAGTCTGTTTCTTCTGATTCTTCTAATGACCTGTATTTGTCCATACCTACTTATGAGGATTCTGATGAAGAGGATTCCATTCCCTCTGCATCCCCCCTGAGGACTTTTCTTTCGGGGAAACTTTACATACCTTAAGGGAGCATTTCCACTGGGAAAGTCAGGAATTTTCTGAATCTAAAAAGAGGCTTAGGGACTTCCTTCTTCTACCTCAGCATAGGCCTTTGGCTGTACCTCCTATATTAGACTTTGTTGATGATGTGTTTTTGGAATCCAATTTGGCCCCTGATTCCCTGCCTCCGGCTGCTAGTAAACCTGACAGATAGTACAGGGTTCCTGGGTCCCACAAGTTCCTTTTCAAAAATCCTGTGGCGGATCCAGAAACCATTTCTCAGAGGCCCAAGGGCATTTAAGGCTTCTACTGCTAAAAATCCTACCCCTTCTGATAGAGACTCCAGGGCGCTGGATAGATGGGGTAAAAAGGTTCATACTTCTGCAACCTTGGCAATCAGGGCTTTAAACTGCCAATTTCATATGTTAAAATATCAACAGCATATTATTGGACTGCTTAAACAGTAAATTATGTTGATTTCTGACTGTGTGGAAAGTAAAGATTTGCAGGATTTATTACATTCTGCTGAACAAGTTGGAAGTCATACTTTGCAATGTGGTTTTGATTCTTTAGAGGCCTCTTGCAGGGCTGCTGTTGCTGGGTGTGTGCTTAGAAGGCATGCTTGGCTTAAGGAGTAATCTCTGCCTGATCATGTTAAAACAAAATTGTTGGATGCTCCATTAAATCAGGACCGCCTGTTTGGCAATAAGGCTGAAGAAGTTCTAAAAAAGATGGAAGATAAAGCAAAATCTATGCCAACTGTAAAAGATTTCTTACAAGTGCAACCTCCAAGATTTAGTAGGCACTGGCCTACTAAGAATTGGTCCTTTCCAGCTCCTTCCAGATCCTCTCAAGCCAAACCCAGATACACCAAAAGCACCAGGTTTCAGTCCCAGGGGACTCTCAAAACTAAGCAATGGGAGGCCTTCACTTCCAAATCTGGAAATAACAAGACACCCCCCCCCATGGTAAACAGTCTCAATGACTTTCCTGTAAAATTACCAAGCACTTACCTTTTAGCCGCCCCTTTGGGGGGAAAAATTGCTCTTCATGCAACAAACTGGGAACTCATAACCCAGGACAAATGGGTTTTAAATATAGTGTCCCAAGGATACAGATTTCATTTCCACATGTTGCCAACACCAACCGGCTGACCAGACCTGCCCCCAAAGCAGTGGGCAGAGGCTCAAAAACTATTACTTTCCCTCTTAAACATGGGGGCTATTCAACTGGTACCAG